>NC_084856.1:12036629-12339787 GCF_951802175.1 Populus nigra
TTAGTCATCATGGTTGCAAATGTTTAGATGTCGCTACTAGAAAAATTTTCATCTCCCGTCATGTAGTTTTTGATGAGTCTATCTATCCCTATACAGTATATACATCTGCTTCACTCACACCCAAATCCAATCCTGTTGTTCTCCCACCAAATCTTCAATTGTCATCCTCTAGTGCTCTTATCTCTGCAGGCACAATTACTCAGCCTCCTGCACCTAGCCAGTTACATATGATCTCACCATCAAGTCCTTCAAATTATCTTCATGATAATTCTACCTCCCCTACCAGCAATACTACTCCATCTCAGCCGTAGAATAATATTCGTTATCCAATTCCCAAAGCCCTTATGACCACACTCCAACCACAAAACAAAGAACCCACTTTCTATTCAACTGTAATGAAACACCACCATTGGCATGAGGCTATGAACAAAGAATTTGATGCCCTGTTAGCAAATGGAACCTGGACTCTGGTTCCCAAACCACTGAATGCCAACCTAGTTGGCTGCAAATGGGTTTACAAAATCAAAAGGAAAGCTAATGGTAACATTGAACATTTTAAGGCATGTTTAGTAGCCAAAGGTTTTCATCAACAAGAGGGTGTTGATTTTGGTGAGACATTCAGTCCCCTAGTTAAACCACCTATTGTCTGATTGGTGTTATCTCTCGCAGTTTCTCATGGCTGGTATCTTCGTCAAATCGATGTGCAAAATGCCTTCTTACATAGCCTTCTCCACAAAGATGTATTTATGACTCAACCTCCCAGCTTCATCCATCCACAAGTACAGAGATCTCTGTATGGTCTTTGTTAGGGACCAAGAGCATGGTTCTCTCGGTTGACTGATCAGCTGCAAGCCATTGGCTTCATTAGCTGTCAGGCTGATCACTCTCTATATATTTATCACCTAGGCTCCACACTCATTTATCTTCTTATTTATGTCGATGACATAATTTTAGCTAGGGCTGACATGCAATCTATTAACCGTGTAATTACTTTGTTGCAGAACAAGTTTGTAGTGAAAGACATTGGTGACTTAACTTTTTTTCTAGGAATTGAAGCAATAAGAGACGTCAATGGTTTGCATTTATCCCAGCGCTGTTACATTCTGGATCTCCTTACCCGCAGCCAGATGGACAAGCCAAAGCCGTGCTTGACGCCTATGTCCACCTTCCAGTCATTATGAAATCTAATGGAATACCTTTTGTTGACCCTCATCTGTATTGCAGCATAGTTGGCAGGCTGTAATACCTCTCATTTACTAGGCCTGATGTTCCCTTTGCAGTTCACGCTTAAACCATTGGACAGCTGTAAAATGTATTTTGCGCTATTTAAAATGCACAATCTCTCATGCATTGTTAATTTAACCAAGTACTGCTGTAAAACTTCATTGCTTTAGCAATGCGGATTGGGCATCTGATCGTGATGATAGATGATCAGTTGGTGCCTTTTGTGTTTATCTAAAACTCAAAGTCTATTTAAAGACAACGAGAATGCAGAAGAAATACTACAGAATAATAAAAACAATAGTTCTTTAAATCTTTCTCTCCAGTCCACTTTGGTTTCTTTACTGACGAAGAGAAAGCAGATCAATTCAACTCAGATATCCCCCACGATACGATGTGTATCGATAACTAGTGAGGGGATATTCAATCAAACCACACTCATCTAAGAATGACCGGAAAGCTCTAGTTCATGCAATATTAACATATCTACTGTTTTTTTTTATGATGAGTAAGTGTTGTTAATGTATATGTCTTATTGCCAATCGATTGGTTATATAAAGTTTTAATAAATTTAATATTTGATTAATGAATTTAGAGTCAAGATAAAGTCCTTGAGACAAAAATACTTTACAAAGAAAATTATAAAGTTGATAAACTTATGAGATTCATGTTATATCAAAGGATTGTTTCTAAATGTTCTGGATCAATGCTTTATTAAGACTGAACATTAATTAGAGTTGTTGAGATTAATATTATTATGTTATTTTCTTTATGAAAGATAACAGTTATTCTTATAAGTTGAGGTATGAAGGATATCTAGAACTAATATGTAGATGTTTGTTAGATAACATGTACACTGAACTGACCCACATAAGAATTTCATATGAAAAGATCATCTATATCTGTGGAAAGACTCGCGTAATAGTTGTGTAAGTGATCTTTAGATTTGATAACATTAAGTTATTTATATAAAGAGTGCTATGTTTTGATCATGTCCTATTCAAGGGTAACAAATAAGTAGATGTTGGGTATAACATGAACTATATGAAGGTATTTAAGTAATCAACAGATGATTCATCACCCTAGGTGAATTAGGAAAAAATGATATATTTGTTCTCAAATAGTAGTGATTATAAATCTTTGCGTAAGGTGGAATGAGATATGAAAAGAGTTTCAAATCTTATTTAATCTTTTCAAATCTTATTCATAGAATTAATGACTATGGTGTTGAGAACAAATATGATTTGACAGAGTGACACACTCTATGCTATAATATCTGAATTAGAACATTGTTGATGAAGAGATAATAGTTACACCGAGAAACTGGTCACTGAAAGGTTAAGTCAAATCATATATGACTTTTCTAATATTTAAGGGATCATGACAAATTCATAGACATTGTATTTGATCTTCAAATATAAATCAATTAATTAATAAATTGATAATAAATTAATTTGATTAATTTATTTGGTTCTATTTTATTTAGGATTGTAATTTATATTTGAGTCAACTTATTAGGGAACTTAATAGGTCAAACATGGAAGAACAATTTATCATAAATTAAAATGAGATGATTAATCAAGTGTGACTTGATTGTAAATAAATTTTAGAAATTGAGCACTAAAATATAATTAATACAAGGAATTATAATTCTAGACCTATAAACAATCAACTGAGAACTTGATTGAATAAATTTCTAAAATTATACTAAAATAATATATGTGATATTATTTAAAGGAAAATTGATATTTTTTTATTTATAGAGTTTTTAGGTTTTTCTATAAATTGAAAGTTATGCCTCTTATTTCTTAATATGAGTAGAGTATAGGACGGAACGACCTAAACACAAAAGAAAAGAGCTAGTACTCAAATGTATAACAATCTCTCTCTCCTAAAACAATTAAGAAGATTTCTCATTTGTGGTTTGTGTGGATTACCATTAAAGACTAGATACTTAGACCGCTTGTAATTTGTGACTACTAATCCTTGAAGCAAAAATTCAAAGCCAAAAAGAACATTTGATCATCAGATAATCAGATAATCTTCAAATAAACCATAAAAAACTTTAGATCTATTTAACGGGATCTTGAGGACTTCTGAAAAAAAACTTAAATTTATATTTTTCGTTGTATGTATGTGTTTTGAAAAACCTAACAGTATTATTAAAGCTATAGTTAGACAATTAAGGTTGTTGTTTGCATGTTTTAATTGTTATTAGTATTAATTTCAAATTAATTTTATATGCAAAAATTATTTTCCCAAAATTTGTTTTTTCTCTCATACTTTTTTCTAAATGTTTGGCTACTTTTCTGGTCAAATCTGGTCGTAATCCACCGTTAAAAAAGCATGTCTAGAAACTCCAGTAAACATTTTAGTTTGATCCAACAGTCGGTTGAAAGTTATGCTTGATAACGTAAAACTAGACAATAAAAACTTTTACCTCAAAATCCGAATTTGATCTTACTTGAATCATATCAAATTTTCTTTCTAATTTATCATTTTTCAATTAATAATTACTTATTTAACCCTAATTTATCGAATTGATTTTAGACTAGGGGTTTACAATTAAAATGTAGGTGTTTATCTAATCATATGTATACTTAACTGACTTGTAAGAGGATTTTATATAGAGATATTAAGTAATTTTAATTTTATTATTTTCTCTTTGTTTATATGTATAGGAAAACCTAAAAGGCATAGAGATGGAAAACTCCTGTATAATGCGACAAATGCATTATAAAAGGGAAAAATGTGTCGGATGGTACGTTTTACTATTTGTTGCACAACAGTTGTAGTAAATATGCAGTTGATGATAAAAAGTACTTTTAGTTGAGATTAGTTTGAAAAAATAGGTGTTTGGTTAAAATTACGGTTAAAATTGAAGTTGAATAAAAAGTAGTTTAATGTGTTTGGTTAAAAATGCTTTTGAAATTGAAGTTATAAAATAATTTTAAAAAATATATATTCATATTGATGATTTTTAATTTAAATATTGTAGATTTAACTATTGCTATTACATCATGAAATAAATAATATTTTATATAAAATATTTTTTATTGTTTCATTAAACTATCCACAACTCCATCACGTATGAAATATATCTGATAAGGAGTACAGTTTTCATAAATTTTTTAAGAGCACAACAACATCAGGTAAAATATAATCATGAATAAAATTGGCATTGCAATCAAATTCTATAAATGCAGCGTTATCAAGCGATCTACGTCTAATTTATGTAGTCATTGAATAATGTTTAACACTAGTTTTTCGAATAAAACACAATTAAAAATAAAAAATATTTTTATATTTTGTTGGGTCGGACCCGGTTTAATGCATTTTTAGCTTTGATAAACCTAGCCGACCTGAGTTTTATATCTAACTAGATGAAAATTAATTTAATTAAAATTAATCAATTAAACAAATTAATTTATGAATTAATTAAAATTAGAATAAAACTTAATTTAATTTAAAAAAATTTAAATCAAAACTTTATATTTTAAATTAATTTGAGTTAATTCATCAAACTTGTAACTTTAATGTTGGGTTATAACTATAATAACAAGTTATGTAATTTTTGCATTAATTGTTTTTTAATGAAAAATCATGTTTACATGGCATTATAAATAAAATCATGTTTATATTAAATATTACTGTTTATGCTAAATATGACACAGATGATAAAAATTTGTTATTAATTTATGATGGAGAATTATTTCTATTTTTTGGATATAATTATTTTATAAAATAATGATATAATTAATAAATACAAATAAATCTTACTCATAATGATTAAAAAAAATACCAAGTATTTCAGACTTTCATGTGCTGGTTCAAGCCCTCATTGTATTGCGTTAATTTTTAAACATGAACAATAAAGTATCTCCACTGTTTATTCATTTTCCCATCACAAGAAACAAGAAACAGCTCTTTGTTGCTTCTTGTAACTTGTGGCTATATCACAATAAATGATGGGATCTATTATTAAAAAATTATGGTAGGAGCATAATTAAACGATAAACTATAAACAACAAAAATTGTGATTATAAGTGAACCTCATCCGCAACCAGAATACCAAACAGCCACAAAAGAGGAGGCGTGATGGAATTTCAATGGTTCTTCTTCTTCTCCTTCTCCGTGCAAGCATGGTCATTCAAAGATCATATAGTGTGGACTGCTGCTAGTTTAGGGGACCCATCAACTTATTCAAGTAAACGCGGAAAGGTATCAGCTATATAACTGGTTAGCTGCCTGGCAGAACATTTTTTATTTTTTTTTATTTTTTTGTTAAAAAATAAGAGTGAAAAACCCAAAAAAATGGTTTTTCAGAGTTTTTCAATTAGAAAATTTTGAAGAAAAAAAAACTCTTTTTCCCCAATTTTTGGAAAAATGGAGTATATATCCACACGATTGAACAACCCCCAAAAGCCTCTTCCCTTTCCTAGACCACCACTTACAAATAAAATGTTGTTTCTGTTCTGAGAGAGACTCAATTATATGACCCTTTTGTCAGTTGATTCTCTAGTACTATTGGTTAGCTGAAAAATAAATTTTTTTAAAAAAATAAATTATGGGATAGTTATTTCTGGAAAAGTGAATTATTTTCTAATATTTAGTAGTATAATAAAAAATAAGTTGGAAAACACTTTCCAGTATTTGATTATATCATGAAAAATAAATTAGAAAATTACTTATTAATTTTTTATTTTTTTCAAATTTATTAAAATAATGATGAACAAATCTTACAAATTAAAAAGTTGAATGAGAATGAAATTGAAAAAAAATATAATTTTATAAATTATCTCAAATAAAATAAATAATAATCAAAATAATAGATATCAAATCTAAAAAATAAAAAAAATAAAGGATGAAGAAATTAAAATAATAATAATTAATATTTTATAAATTATTTCAAATAAAATAAGTAACAATCAAAAGAATGAAGACCAAATTTGATAGATAAAAAATTTCAATTAAAAAATGATAAGGGAAAAGCAAATAATAATTATAAAAATAAGAACCAAAATTAATATAAAAATTAAATTCTAATGGATGAAATTGAAAAACAAATATTCAAAACAAAATATATATATATATAGCAATCAAAAGTTTGAGGACCAAATTTGATATAATTAGCAAATAATATGACATTTCTAAATTTTTCACAACTTCCAGAAAGTGTTTTTCGCTCAAAATAAAAAGAAAATACTTTTCTAAAAACCAAGCCAAATTTTATTTTGACTAGAAGTGTTTTTCATTGACCAACTTTTCTAATAACTAACAAATACATGAATGTTTGAAAAATGATTTTTCAAAAACCAGTTTTCAAGAAACAAACAAAGCCTAAATGTAATCAAAATTAGACAATTTAATCCCTCTATATATATATATATATATATATATATATATATATATATATATATATATATATATCAATGATAGTCAATAGATTCAATCTAATTTTCATATGGACGTTAAAAATTTAATGCCAACTGATTGTAAATTTCCCATTTTTACAAGCTACAAGGCTGGAGGGTGAAACGAAAAAATTACTATGTGAATAAATACTCAGAAAACTCGATAAATTTAGACGGCTTCATTTTATCCACAATCTCAAATTACTTGACATACATGTTTAATCCTGCCGAGGTCTTAACCTAACCTTCGCGTATTTGATCTTTTTTATTTACGAGACAATAATATGGCCACGTCATATATGACTTTAAAATATATGAAGGGACCAAAGTCTATCCAATGAAGGTTACCCGTTCAAGACCGGCAAAAGGAAAGAATTAATTTGTAAATAAATACTCAGAAGACTCGGGTTCGTTCGAGTTAATTGTAAAATATTTTTCTAGCATGGAAAATTATTTTGGTCAATCCATGATGATTTACTTTTCCAATACATGAATCCATAGGTCAGATCAATTATATTTTATTTAATTCCTTGGAAGTTTTGGTTTTAAATTTAAACTTAATTTTTTACTTTTTTTTTAAACATCTAAAATTAATATTTTAAACAGAAAGCACTTATCCTCGTAATCTAATTCTATTTAGTCAAATTAATTATAACTTTTTTATTAATATAGATGTCCGGACCAATTTGTGTGTATCTCGACTAATATCATAAACCTTGAAGTTAATAACCATGTAAACTTCCAGTAACCCTAAAATTTGTAAAATTTGAACTGATAACCTCTAAAAAACAAACCTAAAACCTGAACACTCCATGAAATTTACCCCTACCATCTTTTATAAATATGGGTTGGGGCCTTCTTCTGATAATTACATTTTATTTAATTCCTAAACAATCTTCCAAAAGAATGACCTTTAATCATGTTCCTAGCAAGGAAATAGGGTGGCAGATTTGCCAGCTAAGGAGAGTTTAGTTAGAAATGATGAATTATTAGCTTTTTTCTTTCTTTCTCTTGGTAATAATCTCGACTTTTAATTAAAAAAATAGTAGTAGCTAGTAGTTTTGTGTCATCAGAGTATTTACTTTCTGAAAGAGGTTTTAAGCAAATTATTTATTTTGGAGCCAATATATTCATAACAATTATATATAACAAGTTGTTACCTCCTTCAAAATTGAATTAAAAATAGGCTTTCCAGATTCTAATATTGCTAAATATTTATTTTTTCAGAAGCAACTGGTGCTCTTTGTCTTTATCTTATAGAAACTTGTGTCATTTCTTCTCAAAAATACAGTAAATGATCTGATATTTTCTATAGTTTTTATCATGAACCTTTGAAGAAAATTGATTTTATAGAGGTTGTGCTGACATGATTGTCAACCTTTGTTCCAAATTGATGCACCAGGGATCTCAAGAAGTTATCTGTCTGTACACCAAAAGTACATTTTAATAGATTAAACTTGAGATTATATACTCCCATATAATTGGTTTTATTTAAATTTTATTAATAAGTGTAAAGTAAATATAAATTTTTTAGGATAAAAATACTTTGCAAAATAAATTATAAATGGTTATAATTATGAGAATTCTTATTGCATCAAAATATTGTTCCTAAACGTTCTCATTCAATACTTTATTAAGACCAAACATTAATTAAAGTTGTTACTACTAGCACATATTATATTCTTTCTTTGATGAAAGGAAGCAATGGCTCTCTTGATTTGAGGTACGAGAGATGCTTGGAATTGATATATAGATGATTGTTAAATGAGAAGTATGATGTAATGACATGTATAAGGATTTCATATGAAAAATTGTGTCTATAGAAAAACTTATTTGACGGTTGTGTAAGTGATTCTTATATTTTAATTCACCAAGTTATTATATAGGGAATGTTATGTGTTACATCAACAATAAAAATAGAAATTATAGAAATGGAGTTGCCACCTAATTTTTTTAAAAAACTAAGAATTCTAAAATATGTACTAGTTCTAAAGATCTAAATAAGAAGTTTGTTATGCTTAACTGAATATAGACATCACCTTTACTGCATTTCTTAAGAGGAAATGTTACCTTAATTATGTGTTTTCTCCTATATTTATTTTATAAATGCCATTAATTGTCTAAATTATTTTTAAGCTTACTCGCAATTCATTTATTATTGATTGGTGTTCATCTGACTCAATGTCGGATCCTAAATTAGGAGTCTCGTAACTCGATGACTTTTTTATTATTTATTGTTTTTAGTTTTTTGTATAATAAACATCATGCTAGGCCTGCATCGGTCCCTTAAATAATGAGACTCATTGACCTAGTCATCAAAACCAAGTTTAACAAAAACATCATTAATTTGATGAAAACTTGTTGATGCATTTTTTTAACTCATTTTAAGGTCAAAAACATCATGTTTGGTTCACTTTGGTCCCTAAAATTAGAAGACTCATCAGCCTAACCATTTAAAAGGCTTAAACTAAACTTGAAGATAACTTGACTAAGACTTAACAAAAACTCGATCAAAACTCGGTATATGTGCCTTTCGCACCACCATTGTTAATGGTTAGGTGAAGTTTTGACACATTAATTGGTTCATTATAAGGGTCGTGATCTCATCCATCCACTGATAGTGGTTGTGTATCTCACGGCTAACTAGGGGGGAGATCAATGGAATTGAAGACTCAGGTTACCCATTTGGTTATTTTTTCTTTTTAACATTGTTATCGATAACTTGATGACAATGATTGGTAGGTCAACGAGCGAAGGCGCTCCTTTTTCTAGTGGTCCTAAGCTGAATGGTGGTTGGAAATAGAAATGGCAAATGGATTCACGCTAATGAAAAAAGAGAAAGAGACATGGGCTAGGTTGAGGTGTGGTATGATTCATGGTATGTATGAGAGCTTGTTTAATTGGACGGTCTGGATCTACCCTGAATTGATCCAATGGTCTAAATCTTAATGGTCTTAAATTGACTCTATAGCTATGATTATCTAGGGATTTGATCAAGTGCGGGCAAGCCGAAATCATGTTTTTTAACCAATGGTTGAGATTTAGTATGGAGAGTGTGGAGAATCCAACCTTGTTTGCTTTCATACGCATTTCAATACTTGCATTAGTCTTGAATATTTGATATATAATCAACATAAAATCCAAGTAAAACATTATTTTTAATAAATGAAATTGATTCTTCTAAGATAATGTATGTGGAATGACCTTGGTACTCCCAAGTTTATTGTGCTTGAAAATGAAAAATTAAGGACTCTAAGCCTACGCTCGGGATTGGACATTAAATTAAACTAAACTAAACTCAGAATCATAACATCGAGAATCAAGTGACACCATGAGGACACCCTGGAAAGTTTATGCTTCGCAACTATGCTATCTCACGAGATAAATCCATTGACATCTCAAATGATTTAACTTATGAATCAATTGAAGTGCGCATACAAGTTGCAAAAGACTCTCTGAATGAGATTAAAAATGTAACTAATGAGAAAAGTCATGTTCCTACTTTATTACGATAAATATTGAAAAAGTCCAAAGTCTCATCTAAACAACATGAATCTCTTAATTTGTTCAAAAATATGCATATCAACATAATCAAACAAGTTCTTGTCTATGCAAAGTTCTTAAAAGACTTATACACCATAAAGAGAGAACTAAATGTCTAAAAGAGAGCTTTCCTAAAAAAGAAGGTAAGTTCCATTTTGAAATCCAACAACCCACCCAAATACAATGACCCAATGAGTCCAATAATCTCTATTATTAGAGGGAAGTGTAAAGTGGGCAAAGCCTTACTTGATTTAGCTGCTAGTGTGAATCTTCTCTCATACTTAGTCGTTAAAGAAATAGGATTGGGTGAATTGAAGCCGACCTGAATGACTCTCTAACTTATTAAAAGGTATGATCCATGAAAAGGTTAAATAAGGAAATTTGAGTTCTAGCGTCATTGTGTCTACTGTCCAATTTTATGTTATCAAGCATAACTCTAAATTCGCTCATTAGATTGGGATGAAATTTAACTAGGAGTTTTCAGATGTATTGTTTTATATGGGTTAAATTTCAGGTCAATCGGAGTTTAAGAAGGCCTTACAATACAAGTTAATACATGTAATACAAATTTTGTTATTTATAGCTTTCTGACTTGTGGACTTTTTATTTGAAGGGGATTCTTCTCCTAATAATGCAAGGATATTTAGAAGCTAATTTTAGGAGTTTTTTTTTAATTCTAAAAATACCATTAAGGGATGCAATAAAGGTTTCCTTGTGTGATAAATATTATTTAATAAAATCCTAGCTATAAAATGAAAGATTATAGATGACAATAAAGGAAAATCTACCTTAGTATTATTTGTCCATGTTATGAAAGGATTTCCTAACATACAGGGATTATTAAGGGTAGCTACTTAAAGGAAACAAATCAACAATTAATTCAAAAGTTTTCATGCTTGGAGAGAACATCAATGGTGGCAACACTTTCCTATCTTTACTAGGATATAATTTCAACTATAAGAAGAAATTCAAGAAAGGAAGATTATGTTAGAGATGATTTTACTAGGATATAATTTCAACTATAAGGAGAAATTCAAGAAAGGAAGATTATGCTAGAGATGATTTTATTAATCTAAATATTTATTTGGGGATTATTATTATTTTATTTTAATAATTTTGGGTTTTTAATTTTAGTTTAGGGCTTTGTTTTAGTTTGGATTTATAACAACCCAAAATATTTAGAATTTCTTTTAGGCCTTATACCAGTGTTAGCTGAATTTTAGTTTAGGCCTTTTGGTTTATAGTCCAAAAAAGGTTATAGGATTATTAGATAGAGGATTATATATTATTTTCTTTACGGAAAAATTCAGCACCCATAGATTATTAAATAAAATTAGTGTTTTACTTGGAGCAACATATTTGACAACTTTTTATATTCTTGTCAAATAATTTAATCTTGGCACCTTTCAAGTTGCATCACAATTATTTTCAAGAAGCTTTAAAATTTCATTTACTCTCATTAATTCATTATAACTATAAATTATTTCATCATTCTATCTCGAGACCAATCCAAGGTTTACTTGGTCCTAATATAATATTTTTGATCTTTTAATGAAATTGTTTTTAGTTTCATTCAATGACACACTGTTTCATTTGTTTTATTGCACTTCTTCTCAT
Organism: Populus nigra; assembly: GCF_951802175.1. NCBI lineage: Eukaryota > Viridiplantae > Streptophyta > Magnoliopsida > Malpighiales > Salicaceae > Populus > Populus nigra. Next base: position 12,048,425 of record NC_084856.1, read on the forward strand.
TACTTGGACTTACTTTACCTCTTTATTCCCCCATCTTTGTTTGGCTGAACATGCATTATGGAACTATAAGTTTCTAATTGAATATTTTTTTAAAATAGTAATAGTTCACTATCAGTTAGAATCGTCGGTTAGTTCACATTGGCACAACCAATCAGTCGACCAATTATTACTAATTTCATTGGTGTCCCTAACGATCGAACAAACAGTCAACCAGTTTGATCGACAGAATCAGAGAGTAGCCAATTTCATTGTTTCTCCTATCAATCAGTTGACCTGATCATTTGATAATTCTAAACGTTAGACTGGTTATGGAGTACATGAGACATCAATTCAATGTTTGGTTTTTTCACACAATACTCAATGCTTTTTCATGCTTACTAACCTCATTATATATATATATATATATATATATATATATATATATATATATATAGTCATTAATTTATTCAAACATAAATATGCATACACTACCATTAGTATAACACATAAATTTTCATTAATTACTTCAAATCAAGGTTGCTTACTTCTTAACCACAATAAATTAAAGGAATAAGAACATGAAAGAAAAAATTTTACTTACTTTTTTTCCTCTTCTTTTTCTCTTTCAAAAATAGCCCCCTTTATCAAAATAACCCTTGAAATTCTTTAATTTCATGCTTAAGTCCCTTTCTATTTGCTCTCTTTAATTATTTAATTTATCTCTCTTTGGTGTTTCTAACAAGAATTCTTCATTGATTTAGTTCAATTTCCCTCTCTTTTTTTTCTAATAATATAGCTGGCCATTTAGTTTCTTTAGTAAGCCAAGTTTTCTATTTATATTTCATTTATAACTCATATTTATGATCATGCCTTTGTTCTTTAATCCAGCTAATTTTTCATTTTACCATGTATCTCGTCTCGAGCTACTTTTGAAACTTACCATAACTCAAGATTTAAATTTGTAAATCTTCATATCTAGTCATTCAATTTGCATACTTTATTATTTTTAGTATTCATTTTCTTTTTTATCATCATGTTAAATTTATAGCATTTCACTAATACCGCAATATTTTAATCATGGTTTTACATTCTCTCTTTCTAAACAAAACATTTCCCCTCAAAATTAAACCTCATATTTGTCTCTAGAAATAATTTAGGATATTGTTTTCCTCATTTTCGATTCCTCTTCCCAAGCTTGTTCTTTGATTTGGGAGTTTCTCCACAACACATTTATCATACGGATCTTTTTGCTTCTAAGTCCTTTTTCACTTCGATCTAGAATTTTTATTAGTCTCACTTCTAAAGTCATGTCCTCTTTAGTCTCTAGGGAACTTGTAGAAATATTCAACTAGGATCTATTTATGCCTTTTGATGTAATGATACATGGAAAATGTCATGTATTTTATTCAGATGCGAGGGCGACGCTAACTTAATTAGTCGGTACACCACCACCCATATGACATCATTTCCTTTTTTTTCTCTGGGTAATGCAAATACAAATTCTATAATAATATCTTCTCATTTCCACACAAGTATCAGAAGGGATTGTAAAGGCCTTACAGGTTTTTGATACTTCACTTTTACTAGTTGACATATCCCACACTAAGCTACATATTTTGCTATCTTTTTTTTCTGTTGGGTCACCAATAAAATTCTTTCAAATCTTTATATATTTTTCGTGATGCTTGGATGCACAACAAACCTGGATTTATATGCCTCTTTTAAAACTTCCTCCTCAAGGGCCTTTTTATTAGGTAGATAAATCTTATTTTCATTGTTATCATTTTGTCTTCTAGAATCTCACAAGAGTTTCAACTTTTGATTTCATTTAATTCCTCACTTTCTCCAGTTCTTCATTGTTTTGCTAAGCTTCTAACACTTTATCTCTTAAAATTGATCGCACTTTGAGTTGTGCTAACAAGGACCCCTCACATATAATTTTTAATTGTGCATTGAACTTCTTCAATTCTATTACTTCTCTTATATCTTAGGCAACCAATTCACCAACCACTGCTTTTTTTTCTTATAGCTGAAAACATCAATAACAACATCAATCCCTTTAAATCATGGATAGTATAGCTGGTCTTATTAGGTTTCAATTGTCTTGAATCATACACTATCACCATTCTATGTTGCATCAACACACAACTCAATCCCTTCTTTGATGCATCTTTATATACAACAAAGCCTTCCAATCTTGAGGGAAGCATCAATACAGGGCTAGTTGTAAGCCTCTTTTTCAACTCCTGTAAGCTTTCTTCACATTCCCTCGACCATTCCTACTTTACTGCCTTCCGAGTTAATTGAGTCATAGGGGTTGCTATTGTGGAGAACCCTTAAATAAACCTCCTATAGTACCCAGCAAGTCCAAAAAACTTATGAATCTCCATCATATTTATGTATTTCACCCACTTCAATACTCCTTCCACTTCTTTGGATCTGTATATATCATAGTTTTGAAACCCGACCCTGTCATCGATCCAGTCAAGTGATCGGGCCACAGGTCAGATGGGTTGACTCGAGTCAACCTAAAAAAAACAGAGACATAAAGAAGACAGAGAGACTTGTGACCTTCCTCCAGCAAAAGGGAACTTCATCTTCCCCTCATCGTAGGTTGTTGATCCAACCAAAAAATAAAAACCCAGAGAAACCAGGACAAACAGACAAAAGCCACAAATAAAGGGAGAACCACAAACAGATAATACAAAAAAACATAGATGACAAATGAACTAACACAAATAATACAGAGAGAGACCAAGAGGAACAAGAACAGAGAGAGACAGAGGGAATAAGATAAATAAAAAATAATAAAGAGAAGACAAGTAGAGAAAAGCAAGAATAGAGGTGAAGTGAGCGAAAAATAGAAGTAGAGGGGAAGAAAGTAACATTGGTTAGCCAGTCCTCCATCACCATCGTTTTCGTCTTTAAGTAGCAGCTCCAAGTAAGTCTTTCTTTCTCTTTCCCCCGCTTTCAATTCTTAATAATAATTGTAATAATAATAACAAACATGGGTTGTGGAAGGAAAGGCCCATCCATTGTCATATATATATATATATATATATATATATATATATATATATATATATATATATATATATATATATATATATATATATAACAGTATGTAAGAAATGGTTACGATGGCGAATCTAGAAGGTGACAGACCAATAACAGTGGCTGTGGCAGTAAAGGTACTATGATGGGGGATCGTGAGGTAGCATGTTGATGGCAGTGTAGCGCCGCACCATGTGGGAGATTCAAACCTTTTTCGCAGAGATCAATGCTTAGAAGTTCATTGCTCCTCTGTTCCTCAGCTGAGTTTCAAAGACAAAGAGTAACATTAATTAGGTTTATTGCTTTGTTCTTCTTCTGTCTTCAGTCTTCAGTGTTTTGACATTTTAGATGGCAAAAAACAACATCGTTTAATGATAGTGAAAATAAAAAAAAAATTTATCAGATCTCACCCGGGTTTGGCCGGGTGGACCAGGTCCTGAGTCGACTGGGTTCCCCGGGCCAATTCCCTAGCTGTTTTTTACCTCAACTCAGACCGGTCTCGGGCCCGAGTCGGCCAGGTCCTGGGTAGACCCATCGGGTCGGCCCGGGTTTTAAAACTCTGGTATATATTCCATCTCTTGATATGATAGGCCTTAAAAAGACCACTTATTTTAGTTATAAATCACATTTACTCAGCTTGACATATAACTAATGGTCTCTCAATGTCTACAACACACATCTCAAATGTTGTTCATGCTCCAAATGTAAGTTTGAATAAACCTGAATATTGTTTATAAATACTACCATAAATTTGTCCAAATACAGCCGAATGACTCTATTCATCAAATCCATAAACATTGTCGGAGTATTTGCCAACCCAAATGCAATCACCAGGAACTCAAAATGCCCATTACGAGTCCTAAAACCAGTCTTTAGGACATCAGACTCTTCAATTTTCAACTGATAATATCATGTTCTTAAATCTATCTTCAAAAACACTCGCGCCTTTTTTAGTTGGTTGAATAAATCATTTATGCATAGAAATGGGTATTTATTTTTCATTGTCATTTTATTCAATTTTTTTGTATCCAATACAAAGTCAAAAGTGTCATCTTTTTTTTTTACAATTAACACAGGGGCACCTCATGGTGAGTTACTTGGTTGGATAATTTTTTGTCTAATAATTTATCTAGTTGAATCTTTAATTCTTCTAACTCCGTAGTCACTATTCGATAAAGCGATTGAGCTATAAAAATAGTTTCAGGTATTATATGTATAGAGACATTAACTTCTATTTCGGGTGGCAATCTTAGAAATCCCTCTAGAGACCTCCATCTTTCTATTTATAAAAAAATTTTGCATAGCTAAATTTATTTTAGGTGGGGATTCACCCTTGAACAAAAAAAATACATACAAAACTTAACCAGAAAACTACCATTCTATAGTAAAGTCACCATCTTATCGTTGGTCGCAACTTGACTCTGATCCTCATGGATGGTGTTGGATAAGGATCCTTTTATGAGATGAGAAAAATGATGAACATATATCACACACATAGGTAAAGGAGTCACCACATAGGGTTAATGGTCTCAAGAACCTAATAACTTATCTAACAAAGTCTATGTATGGGGTTGGTTGCATGGAGAAAAGATGAACTTAACCAATAATGACCTTCCAGCATTTGGCCTAAGGCCACTTACAGTGCACATATTAATCATAAGAAAAACCTCTGGTTATAATGCTTATGGGATACAAAAAAAAAGATTAAAGTATAACAAAAGTGAATACATAAAAATCTCTTTCTTAGGAGAATGGTGGCCTTGCGACTTAATAGTTCACACAATAAAATAAACACATAAGCATATAAACAAATAAGATTCTAATTATCAAATGAAAAAGATGAAATTCTTGATTTATATCAACTTTTTAACGCAAGGTGAAACATCTCTAATTGAATTGGCCACAAACAATACACCAAGTATCATCATCATTGGCCTACCATCCATCCAAGATTTTTATTTATGTGTCTATATATAATGCAACACATTATCACCTAAAAGAAATTATGTATAAAAAAATACATTAAGAAAAAAATATGTTTTCATGTGCTCAATCAATAATGAGCCATTAGGGGTGAATCAACACAAGTTCAAAAAAAAAAAAAACAATCAGTCAAATGAATTGCTTATAAGTGAACATATTGGTATACACAAGTTTTTGAAGTATCAATTAAGAACAAACCTCTCATAGGTACACCTATCAGAAAACACAAGTTTTTAAAGGATTGATTGAAAAACATTGCTTACAAGTGAACCAATCAAAAAATGAGGTTTTGAAACCAATTGGTTAAAAAGAACGGGTGAACCGATCAGAAAACACAAGTTTTGAAATCAACTAATCAAAATAAACTGCTAATAGGTGGACCAATTAAACACAAGATTTTGATATTAAAAAAAGATCAATTAAAAAACAAATCACTCATGGGTGAACCAATAAGAAAACACAAGCTTTGAAATTAATTCAACAATACTCAAAATTCATCTCGAGTTGATGGTTATGACACAAAAATAATCTAACAACCAATATTCATTGAGTCATCTATTAGCATTAATAGTGAGGTACTTGTTACCAACTACAACACCTAACTCCAATATTCTTCACTGAACCATTATGGGTTAAGATTCACCAATTTATGTGCTTACATTCATCTTCAATGAATATCCCTATAATATGAAGGATAAAATAACATGGAGTTTTCTTTTTCTGTTTTTTTCTTTTGGGTTTTTTTAGGAAGATCTTAAAAGCTATACAAAATGATTATGTTGATAAAACCATGCAATAGGTGTTAAAGGTTCCGTGGGAACAGTAGTTCGAGATTTGATTTGACAAAACAATTCATGAAGTGCATTATATGCAATCAATCAATAAATCAACATGTAATCATACATGGCAACAATTAATTAAATAATCAATCTAATAAATCAATGGTCAATCAATCATTCAAGTATTTATTTAGTAAACATTAGGACCAACACTCATCTCAAATAATCCTCCAAAATCAAGTTACAATCCCATCCTTTTAGTTCCATTATGGAACATTGATATAATCCTTATTTCTCCTCAAAACAACTAGAGGTCTTAGGCCTTTCGGGTATGACATGCTACGGTGCGCTATAGACATTGCATTTAATCAAACATCCACTAAGACACGTACAAGCATAATTATTTTTTATTACAAATACAAGTAAAATAAATAAAAATAAAAATAAAATTTGGACTTGAGAAATTACCTAAACGCCTCTAGTCTAAGTGAAATATGGTTTTGCCCTAATCAAGATTGTGAAACTATAGTTTTTCCCTTAATAATGCAACTGCATTGTTCACTCGGCGCATATGCCTCATTTATCGTTGCTTTCGATGGTTTGATGATGATTTTGGTGGGTTTTGGCACATCAATGTGTTCGCTAGGAGGACCTCAATCTTGTTCATCTACTAATGGTGGTTGTTTATATCATTTACTGTAATTTCTTCAACTGTGCTCTTCAATTCGATTTAGAGGGTGTTAGACATATTTTCTCCTTTTAGGTGCTTTTTAAAAGTACTTTTGAATATTAAATTGATTTTTTTTTTAGTGTTTTATGAAGGTTTTAATGTGTTGATGTCGAAAATTAAAAAAAAATAAAAAATTATTTTAATGTATTTTCAAGTGAAAAGTTATTTTGAAAAGCATCATTCTCATAGAATAACCAATTTCAAGAGGCGATTTATCGAAGCAATTCCAAAAACAACAACAATAAATATAATAAATAACCAATTTCAAGAGGCGATAACCCAGAAATTGTTGGATCTTCAATCTGAGTTATATTCAAATCCACAACACTACCATTACTTTCTTCATACTGAAATTGCCTGAAAGAACAACGGAAACGTACAGAATCTTCAACACTTTTAGCTGTCCATCAAATTCATATAATATTCAGTTTTCTTGTTTTAAGCCCCGTTTGTTTGCTGGAAAGTAGTTTCCTTTTGGAAAGTAAATTATTTTTCGATGTTTGATAGTGTAATGAAAAATAAGTTGGAAAACACTTTCAAGTGTTTGGTTATGTCTTGGAAAATGAGTTGGAAAATAACTTATTAATGTTTTATTTTTTTCAAGTTTATTAAAATAATGAGGAACAAATCTTACAAATTAAAAAGTTGAATGAAAATGAAATTAAAAAAAATATAATTTCATAAATTATCTCAAATAAAATAAATAATAATCAAAATAATAAAGATGAAATCTAAAAAATAAAAAAATTGAAAGATGAAGAAATTAAAATAATAATAATTAACATTTCATAAATTATTTCATATAAAATAAGTAACAATCAAATGAATGAGGATCAAATTTGATAGATAAAAAATTTCAATTAAAAAATGATAAAGAAAAAGCAGATAACAATTATAAAAATAAGGACCAAAATTAATATAAAAATTAAATTTTAAGGGATGAAATTGAAAAACAAATATTCAAAACAAAATATATATATATATATATATATATATATATATATATATATATATATATATAGAGAGAGAGAGAGAGAGAGAGAGAGAGAGAGCAATCAAAAGTTTGACGACCAAATTTGATATAATCAGTATATAATATAATATTTTTAAATTTTTCACAACTTCCAGAGAGTGTTTTCCGCCCAAAATAAAAGGAAAATATTTTCCTGGAAACCAAACCAAATTTTTCTTTGACTGGAAAGTATTTTCTGTTGACCAACTTTTCTAATGACAAATAAACACAAAAAAATTTAAAAAGTAATTTTCCAGAAACCAGTTTTCAAAAAACAAACACAGCTTTAACCTACTCTTTTTATTATTTTTTAGACCATTAATCACGTCTGTTGCCCTTCCACGAATATTATCATCATCATCATCCCACTTAAAGTAGCATATATCGTCCTTTGAGTTTATCCTCCTAATCTTGAAACTGAGAAGGGAGACATGACCAAAACCTTCTTCCAGGATTTTCATCAGCCCTTTGAGGAATATGTAGACCTCCAGCGCACCCTACGAGGCTCATCACTGTCACTGCCCACCAATAAAAGTGATTTTGAGAATAAGAACACAAAGTAGATATAATGAAGATCTCCATTAATTACATTTAAGAGCACCATTAATGGTTTTTTATTCCGAAAACTTTTCATTCCCACTTCCTTCAGCATACATAGCTTACAGTTGGGTAATGTTTTCTGTTCCAATTTTGTCATTATTTTTTTTCTTAATTATTCTTCTGGATTTTTCAAGACTTGGGCTAGATAATAACACGTGTATCGATCTTTAATTTCTACAAAAATAAAATGAACTAATAAAAACATATCATTTGGAATCAAACTACAAATATTCAATTCTCAAAATCAGAATCACACAGTTATTTTTGTGAGAAATGAAAAATCTACATCAAAGAGAACTTCATCGGTATTAAAACCCAGATTCGACTGAAGCGTATGCCAAATTTATAGTCACTGTAGCATGTTAAAATGAATGGTAGCTATTAAGATTTGTTCACAAAATATCTATAGGTGCTCGATGAGAAGTGGAAGCGTGCTGAGGTGGGAGCGGGAGAACCTAAAATTGAAGCGAGGTAGAAGGTTATTTGGGGCCCACAATTCCCAAATGCGGCGAGACGCAGCATAGAAAGCCAATTGCTTCTCCACTATGAAACACTATTTTTCTTCTCTATCAAGTTGTAGATCTAGTTTGATAATATTAATCATCAAATTTAATTACTATAAAAACATATGTATTAAAAAATAATAATTAGATCCATGTGTCACAACCCAAAATTTGACATCAATTTCCAAAATATTTTCCAAAACACCAAAAAAAAATCAAAGACAAAAAAAAAAAGGTTACGTGAGCATAATGATAACTATGTAAAAATTGAATGATAAAAAAAAATATAATAAAGATATTCTTAGAATAAAAGATCAAGAATAAAAATATTCCTAAAAGAAATAGTATAAATAGAGAAGATATTTTTTAGAAGGTGCCAAAATAAATACTCTGGCCACCATTAAACCGAAGAGCAAAAATTTGAGAAAAAATAAAGTGAAAGAGAAACAAATGAGGAGAGATTTTTAGGCAGAAAGTTTTGCTTCGGTGAAAAACAAAATAGAGAAAGAAGAAAGGATTGAAAAAAAAAAAGAATAGTAGTGACGCGTGGTTTCACGTGCGATGATGGTGACACGTGGTTCCACGTGCGATAATGTTAAAGCGTGGACCACATATACCAGGATTGTTCATTTTATCAGCATTACTATCATTTGTTCTAGTTACTTCTGATCAGCCTCAACCATTCAAAGGTCAAATTCAACCCTCTTAAATGAATTTTTGAATAATTTTAGCATGTTATTGAATATTGGATTTGTGTCTAGATATTCTTGCGTGTTTGATTTGTGTGTGCATCGATAAATTTGTATGCGGATATGATTGTGTATGAATGTTTATACTATTCAGCATAATGTGTATGGTGTATGAATGTGCATTACAAATGTTGTTTCATTAAAAAAAAATGGCAAGAACATTTTCATATAAAACAAGAAAAAGAAAAAACATAAAAAAAAATATAAAAAGTAATTGTGTGCTATTATGATGAATTACGAGTTTGTTTTTAATTTTTATTATTATTATTAAACATGAACATGAATTAGTAAGTTGAAGAGTGTATTTAGTGATGCCCTGCATATTCACTTTTTTATCATACAATAAATTATTATCCTACCGTCGATCACTCTCAAAATAACAACATAAAATTTTAAAATAAAAAATTATCATGTTTTTTTTTTGTAAATATATTTTTGTGCGTTGCAGCTCATTATCTTAAAATATTATGAGTGGACCCGAGTCGGATTAACGTGACCACATATAGGCTCAATAAACACCAACAATGCTCTTAAGAGTTTATTTTGGACATATTTAAAAGAACAGGGGTTAAAGCTCAATTTTCATCATCCATGTAAATCCAGATATTTTTATAAAAAATAAAATAAATCATGAATAAAATTAGAAATAAATTTAGATAATTAATAGCATACATAGAATAAATGTATAAAAATACATAACAGAGATAATTTTTTTATTTAAAATGATATAATAAGAATAATATTGATCTTTTCTTCAACATAACTAAAATATAGTACATAATTTATGAAACCAGTACTTATTTCAGAATTCAGACTTCTAGGTTTCGTTAATTATAAGATTACATCTTGATTACTTTTTAAATTATCATCCTTATCTCAATCATTGTTAATTAATGATGTTTTGACGTGGATCCCACCGCTCCCCAAGATAGGAGGAGATAATGGCCCCGAAGCGGTGGAAAAAACAATAAAAGCATAGAAGAGAAAGAGAGACCTGAAAACGTTCGGACAAAGAGAGAGTAAAGAGATGGACAGCCAAAATCGACGCTGACATGAGCCGAACTACTTGCTCCCCATTGGCCAATAAAGAGACGTAGGAAATGAATAAAATAAAATAAAATAAACAGAGACTCGTTACTATTCTCGAAACATAATCCAAGCGAGCCCTCCTTGATTCCTTCTCCGTCCTCTCATAATTTATACGCCTCTTTCCTCCTCCAAGAGCCCCCCAGAAAACCTCTATTTTAAGATTATACAGCTAAGCCGAGAAAGTCTTAAAGGCTACACACAGTCACTACCACGACTACAACACACCAAGGGACCCACAACTGCTTGTTAAATGGTCGTGGATGACTATCGAGAAAAAACTGAAACACTGTTAGGCCCTTAACCAGCCAATGATTTTATTTTCTCCGCTCACTCGGAGGCTGCCTCTTCCCCTTTTCCTTACTTTTCTCCAATGAAATCCGGAGGCTGCTTACCCTCTTTGTCAATGCCACGTAATGGATACGTTAATGTTTGATCTATACAATAATCTATCTCATGAACCCTAGGATACTATATATGATTTCATCATTCAAGTCAAAATCCCTAACGTCACATCAGTAATTACTCCCTAATTTATCCATTAAGGTTTCCTTTTGGTTTCCCAAAACCTCTGTAAATGCAGTGGTCAAACCACCGGTGATGTTGTTGCTGTAATTATAGAAACAAGCATGACACCCCGGTGAGAGCCCAAACGACCAAAAGAATATGGCGGACCTCTCCAGCAAGAGGGAGATGAAGATCAGAGAGCAGAAACCGTGAAAACAAGAACACTGATTCTAGTACTGCTAGAGCGATCAACGAGGGGTCTGGTTGCCTTGGCGGAACAAACACTGATTTCGGTCGAGGAAACACTAAGTCCGAGCGTTCTCACCCTTTACAGATGCTGGCTCTAATGAATATTCATTTATCAAAGCTCAACATAAAGAAATAGAGAGTAGGGAAAAAAGCAAGCAATAAATATTAAGTAGAACAAAAGAGAAAACTAGATTGGTTTTATTCATTGTCATACAGTCATGGAGTGGAAGACATGAAAGAAAGAAGAAAACAGTACTTCATTACCAATTTCATGTTTTTCTACAAAATCTCTCCGGAATCCAATTCAGTGTAAAAAAAAAAACTAACCCAGTACAAGGAAGAAGAAGTCTTGCATAACACCAAATTATCTTCTCCCATCATTAATTTGAACTTCAGATTCACAAAATTAAACAGAACATAGAGCTTCGCCACCTTTCTCCCCTCTCTCTTGCTACAAATCTAAAGAAATAAGTTCAATAACTTTGTTTCTCCTCCTCCATTTCCATACTGATCTCCAAATCCAGCACTATCGAAGCAAGTTGCATTCGTAGTCACCGACTCCTCCGAATTCATGGAAGGAGTACCCGGTCGACAGATTTCGGCAAACCCTGTTTGAGAAGTACTTGGGGTTAACAGAAGATCAAGATCGTTATGCCGCATATTTACTACCATCGGCTCCTCCGTCCCTTTCCTTTTCGATGAGACTCTAGATCTCGAATTCGAGAATCTAGAATGATGAATTGGATTTGGATTTGGATTTGGATCCTGCAGCTTCCATATGTCCGTACAGGCTACTTCAAACTCCGATGCTTCATCTGATGGTGGAGATGGAGATGGAGATCCTCCGCCGGTAAGTAAGTCAGGCATCGGCCGTAAAGTACCTCCTCGCAGGACTGTTTCCACTGCAGCTTGGCAGACGTGCCAATTTCCAGTCCACAAAAGGCCTACAGCGCCGTTTACTGGATTCACTGTTCTACCACAAGCTTCGAATAACAAAGATTGAAACAAAGCTGAAACACAAAATCGAGAGAAACAATTTTTTTTAGAAACTATCATAAAATTTGAAAAAAAAAACAACAAGAAGAAGAAGAGCAGAAACAAATGAATAGATTACTAACAAGGACGTTGGTCTTCAGGGACAGAAGAAATGAAGGACATAAGACCAGCACGGCCAAAAAACTTGGCAACGAAAACAGTAGCATGGCCTTGTGCTTCAGGGCTTTCAATCCATTGTAAACACGGACGTAAAATACAGTTCTCACTGCATCCCTTTCGAAGAACTCTACATCCGTTGCAACTCATCTTGCTCTAATTGATTATTAATCATGAACATGAACACAGTTAGTTGCTTTGGATGCAATAAAAGAATGTGTTTGAGAGAAGAGTAGAGATAGATAGGGAAGGAAAGAGATAAATTAAGGTTACGAGAGGTAGGAGAAGGGGGTATATATAATGGTGGAGAATGGATTTATTAATTTAATAGAGGGGAGAAGATGGAAGCTGGGTTTAAAGAGGTTTTATTTTTAACTAGGGTTGAGTCAGTTTGAGGGGGGGGGGGGGGTAAAATGGATTGCTGTTGGGGCGTGGTTATGTAAGATTCCAAAGACATTGGCGCGCGAACGGTTCTGTTTTTCCGCGGATGCCTGTGCCTCCACCGTCGGATTCTCCTTTTCTTTTAGGTTCTGCTCATCAAAGGGCATATTGATGGTTCCTTTTCATCATCATTTTTTTCTCTTTGGCTTCGAGTTTTTTTTATTCATGATTGAATGACTTAATCACAGCCTAAATCATCCAATAAAAAAACAATTTCAATTATGAAAGTGTAATCCATCTCTGTTGATAATAATTTAATCTGAAATTGATGAATATTGATCTAATCTAATCCGATCTAAATAGATAAAAAAAATTAATATTACTTGATCGGTAATAGATAAGATATAAATGTTATCAAAATCGACTTAAAACTCAAATCAAACCTAACTCAAGACACACACACACACTTATCATTTAAGATATCTATACATACTTCAAATGTTAGAGAATAATATAAATTATATTCTGAGATCTCATTTAACAGTTTAAACTATTAAGTTGAGATGCTTTTTGGATATGGTATCAGACTCTTGATAACTAAGCAGTCACAAGTTTGAATCTCACTATCCCCATTTATTTAATAAAAAAATTAAGCACAAGGTAGTATGAGTCTGTGCAAGTTTCAAACTCAAATGACTTTCACTTGAAAAGGTGTGTTAGAGAATAATATAAATGATATCTCTGGACCTCACCTAACAGCTTAAGCTTTTAGGTTGAATTGATTCTTTGACATGGTATCAGAGCCTTGATAACCAAGCGGTCACGAGTTTGAATCTTACCATCCCCATTTATTTGATAAAAAAACTTTAAGCATAAGGTAGTGTAGCTCTGTGCAAGTTTTAAGCCCAAAGAACTTTCACTTGACGAAGTGTGTTAAAGAATAATATAAATCATGTCCTAGAATCTCACATAACAACTTAACCTATTGGGTTGAGATGGATATTTGACATCAAATATTTTATTTTTTATTGAATATTAAATAATAGTCAAATAATGAATACCTATATGAATAACCAAAACTTGATGTATAGGGTATGGATATCTAAATTATTTACCCGATAAATAATATATAAGGTATAGATATAGAGAAACTCGTTATATGAATACTCATTGTCATCCATATATATATATATATATATATATATATATATATATATATATATATATATATCCTTGCCATCAAGAGAAAAAAAATTCTAATTGTTACGGATTTTTTTAGAATACGGAAAATATATCATTTGTGTATGCTGATTAAATTTGTTTCACATGGTAATAATATTCTCTATATTCACTAGGTCAATTAAGACGATAATGTTTTAATTTTTTTAGATGTTGACTTGGTTTAGTTTGAACTAGATTTGATTAAATTATTAAAAATCTGGTAACAAATTTTGCTAGTTCACTATCTTATTTAAATTGACTAAAAACTCTACTCGAGTCAAGCTTGTTCTTTTAAATTCCTAGATTAACTCGCATGTTCAGGCAAAGTTTTTTTTTTTTTTTTTTTTTTAATAGAGGAGAAAGACGGTGTTGGTTTTAAAAAAAAAAAAAAAAAAGAAGAGTTGGTGTTTCTATTTTTATTAATAGAAGGAGTACTGCTACCGTGGGGCAGTGGTCACTAGTCATGGCGTGCACATGGCATGGAGAAATGGAAAATATTAGTTTAGTTATTGTGGGGTAAATATGATATTTTATAATGCAGAGAAAAATATAGTATTTTTAGTGACCAATCGTTGAGAAGACACCTGGCGAAAGATTAGGAAACACACCCCCTGTTAGGCGGTGCAGTTTATTATATATAGATTAGAGAAATTTAATGGTTATCTAGACTTTATGGTGTTTTTCTCTTCTTTTACTATTTTCTGAAAAAGTGTGTTTAACTTTGGAGCAACGATGGAGAGACGTAATTCTTTCAAAAATATGAACAGGTCAGCAGTTTTTTTAAATTTAAAAATATTATTAAAATATTAAATTATATTATCACAACCTACAATTAACCAAAAAAAAAAAAACTAAAACTATTAACCCTAATTACTTACATTTCTTAGATTCAAGGAAGCATGTTTAATTTGATTGCTTTAAAAAAAAGAAAATATTGAAACACCTCTTCTACTAATGTGTTGATTTTTTTATTCTCGGGGGTATTTTTTATTATTTTACTATTATTAAAAATATGGAATAGATAAAAATACCCTCGACTAAATCTATAATGACTAATGAGTTATATGAAAATACAAAAACATCTTCTTTTTTTTTGAGCCATAGACATCATTTGACTATTATAGTGAATAATGGATTATATCTATGGCTACAAGGAAATCCCTTTTTTTTTAGTTGTTTGTTTATTATTATTATTATTATTATTATTATTATTACCATGACTATTATTATTACTATTATCATCACCACCACACTATTATTATTATTATTATTATTATTATTATTATTATTATTATTGTCACCATCACAACCACCACCATGACTACTACTACTATTATCATCATAATCATTATTATAATTACTATTATCATAACCAAAATTTCAATTTTTTGTTTTTTAATTTTTATCTATATTTTTATTTTTTTATAAATAAAATAAAATGAAATGAAAAAATTAAAGGAAAAAAAATTGAATTTTGAGTCAAGACAACACAAATTAAAAGTTTTTGGGGTTTAATCATATTGGATTTATGACTTTGAAAAGGAAGTAATTGAAGGAATTAACAAGTCTGAGATTTCAATTAAGTTTGATTCAGTTTAATTAATGATATTGGGAACTTGATTGAAAAATTGATAAGTTTGAGGACTTAATTAAGCTTATAATTAGTTTAATTAATGAAATCAGGGGAATAATTGAAAACATATTAAATTATGAGCTAATTAAAGTCAAAATTACAAGTGATTAAGGTCCAGGGACAATATTGTAAAAGGCACTGCAATTCTGCCCAGGGGCTTGCTTAAGAATTGTTGAAACTTGGAGGACCATATTGAAAAACGATCGCCAAACCCAGAATGACGTCGTTTTGCATTTCTGGCCATCATCTTCTTCCTCTGAAAAAGAGAAAACTCCCTGCAAAAAAAGAGAAAAAAGGAAACACGTCGATCAGACCACCCATGCATGCAATGATTGATCTCCATGACCGCCATCACCACCTTCTCAGACCGTTCCCACCATTGGTAGGTCATAGAGATGGGGAAGACACCACCACCTAAACTCTTGCAATGGCAGGACTCTAGGAGTCTGAGTCCTTGTCAAACACCAATGCCCAGCGAAGCCTTATCCTCCTCCCAGGAAGGAAGAGACAGGCTAAAAGACTACCACGCACGGGCCCCTATAAATACCCAACAAAGCAGTCATTGCTACGATGATGTTTTGCATTTTTGTTTTGTTTTTTTTACTACATGCTCGATTCGTGGACCATTATTGTTGAATGAAAATCTACAATGTTTTTTATTTATTTATTCTTATCTACAAGGAGTAAATAATAAAAAGGTAAATAAAAAGAAAATGGCATAGAAAATTTGTTTCTTCTTGATTAAAATTCAAAATTTTGTGAGCTTATTCACTAGAATTAGAGTCATGAATATCATAATTTTTTGGGTTTGTACAATATTTACTAACGTCAAAGTTGGAAATATTTATAAGTACTGTTCATTGACGCTAGAGTCAGGAACATGATAGGAAGAGCAAAAAAAAAAAGGAGAACAAATTCTTAGCAATTTTAGACAAAACCAGCAATGCAGTCTGTTTCAGGTAGGGCGTTTAAGGGGTAATAACAAAAATTTATCTTTCTCATGTTTTAAAATGCAAAAATGAATATCGTAACTAGTTAATGATTATCTATTAGGGTTTGATCAAAATATCAAAAATCATTCACCAATCATTTTGTTCACTTTTATATTTAAAGTCTTAGGATTTAGTTGTGGACTTTAATACTTGGGGGGTGTAAAACTACATAGTAGAGTATACCCTCAATTATCAAAGATACAAAGTGCAAAATAAATACAATGTTAAAATTTAGACTTTAAAATGGTTAAAATTTAACCCGATAAGGTAGAGATTTTCTCACGAAGAGAGATCTACCTTGAATATTAGACGAGACCAACAAATAAAAAATTGACCTAGAAAAATAATCAAATAACAATGCAGCTGGCCTCATGTAAGGTATATTAAGGGTTATGCATCTTTTCCTTGCACAACCAGTCCCTTATTCAGACTCTTGCAGACAAATGGTTTTCTAATATCCTTAATATTAGATGGCGACTCCTAAATCTTCTAATTATAATTTTATGATTATACCCAAACTCTTTTTTTTTCCCAATAACTCTCAGGAGGCCAGCTCGCCATTCAACGTTGCCCCGCGACATCAAGTATTAAGGATAACCGTAATACTATAATGGAATAAGGGATACCATATTCTTTGAAGATCTGTTTCTATTTAAGGAATTACAAGAAATTTATTCACTTATGAGAAATGTTAAGTTAGCTCAACTAGTAATTATCAATTAAAAGATGATGAAGTTGAGCCAATAAAAAGTAAAAAGAAAAAAACAATCATAATTTTTGTTCCTAATTCTCTAACACACTAGTTAGAAAATGAATTTGAAGGCTACTTAAAGGTGATGACCTATCTAGAAGCTTTTTATTGAAAAAAAGCTGTTAATAGTAAAATTATTAGGTCATAAATGAATCTTTAAACTGAAGATGACAACTAATAAAACTATTATCAAATAAAAAAAAATTATGGTTAAAGAATTTAAATAACAAGAATACATAGACTATTTTAATATATATTCATATATATAAAGAATAAATTTTATACAAATATTAATAATCATCATAGATATTAAAAAGCAATATATAAAATGGATGTAAAAATATAACAACCACACCTAGCGCTTATGTTAAAAATGATTGGTAATAATTCTAGCATCCCGTGCGTGTTTGTGCCCACTTGCAACCGTCGGATTGGTTGCAAATGCCCTAGCAATATTTTCTTTTGCCAAATTTATTTTAAATATTTTAGGTGGTTTGAGATTTTTATTTTGCTTTGATATCTCTAACTCAATTAATTAGTTGTATCAATACCAAAATCAGTAATATTCACTCACTTTAAATTCTCATGAAATTCCATCTCCAAAAAGTATCTAAAAACCAACCCAACAAGTTATTATACTCATAACAACAATGAAATAAAAAAAAAAGTTACCAATCACTTTTCACCTCCTTGATAATTTCTTGGTAATTTTTTAGCAACAAATTACAAAATAAGAAAAAAAATTAAATACCCAAAAACAATGCCCAAGATTTTAAATTTATTGATAGATGACGATAAAAAGAGTAAATCTTGATTATCCTAAATATAAGAATAAAGAGTTTTTATTTTTAGATATATTTTCGAGAAGTAATTATATAACCAACATTAGGAATCATATTTTAAAAAGAAAATATATAACTAGGGGTATTTTATCCATAAAAATAATAAAAATAGATTATGGAGAATAAATTATAAGGTAGTACTTGAATAGTATATCGTATTAGTAAGGTAGTGCTTGAATATCATTTACCATATGTATTGCATTTCTGAATAAATTGATAAGTACTTGCGGCAATAATTTTTATGCTAAAGAAAGGATGCAACAAAAACGGTACTACACTAGCATATCGGCATTTTAGACAGATTATATAAACCGTGTTTTATGAAAATTTAAATTTATTTTTATTTAAATTTAATTTTTTTTATTTTTTTAAATTATTTTGATATGTCGATGTTAAAAATAATTTTATAAAAATAAAAAAAATATTATTTTGATACATTTTTAAATAAAAAAATATTTTAAAAAATAACCATTATTATATTTTCAAACACCCTTTATACATTACGTAGATAAAAACACTATAGTAGTTGGTAGAGAATAACATTCAAAATTTACCAATATTATAAGCATAGGTAATAACGGTTGTTGGGATCAATATATCGAGAATTTGTTTATTTTTATATTTTAAAAATATTTTAAAAAAATAATTAAATTTTTTTCATATTTTTTATTTAAAATTAATATATTTTTTAATATTTTTAGATATTTTAACATATAAATATTAAAAAAAAACTTAAAGAAAAACTATAAAAACATTAAAATTCAAGCACCAGCAGCAGTTTTGTATAAGAAAAAACAAGGGCTCAAATCATGATGAAATTCAGGCAATATCTCTGAGATTCCGATTTGTGGGGTCATCCTGGAACTTGGATTAGCTTCAAGCCTGTTTTCCATCACTAAATGATAGGTGGGGTCGTCTTGTTCTTTCGATTTAATGGCATCCTTTAGTACCTATTGTAAAGTGCGAAGGATAGTTTAAAACGAGATACATATGTTTGGTACCGGGTCCAATTTATTTTTTAAAATTATATTTTTAAATTGTTTTAATATATAAATATTAAAAATAAATTTTAAAGAATAAAAAATATTATTTTAATATATTTTTACCATAACTCTAAAAACAAATTGCGAATCAAATCAAGATGCAGCACAACTTAACTATAATGATCCTTGATAATTGATTCATGACCTAATAAAAACCAATTGAAGGAAGGGATAATTGAAATAACTAAGAATCCTAACAAAAGTAATAGGAAAGGAAAAATGATTTTATTTTTATTTTTATTTTTAAAGTTGATAAATGTTGAACTTTTTATATAAGTGTTTTCTATTTTTACAACAAATTAAAAGGCTATGTAATGGCTTGCATCATATTTGATTTCTTCTTTATTGCTGGGTTATGAGATTCTATGAAGAGTAGGATTTTTATTTCAACTATTTCTTCCTTCATTTGGTTTAAATATTGTTTGGTGATTTATTTTTCATCCATCAATTATTTTAACTTCTTTTTTTTCTTTATAAAAGTGATTTTCAAAAACTTATTAACATATTTATTAACGTGATTTAACAAAGGAGTATAAATTGAAATATGCGAAAAGATGTAAATTAAGACGAACAATAGTTTAGGGGGCTTATTTTAACCTTTTTTTTTTGGTGGTGCACACTATTTTCATATGCTTTTAATGAATGTATTAACTATAAATACACATACTAGCTATCTAACTTGTACTTTAGGTTATTTTTTTTTAAAAAAAATTATCCGGTATGAAGGTTATTTTGATGTGTTTTTTACATAAAAAATCAAAATGTAAATTGAAAAGTCTGTGTAAGAATCTACTTAAATAAATTAACAATCATTTATGTAAATAAACGAGAAAAAATCATTAACAATAACCAAAAGAGAAATTAAAAAAAAAAGATAAATATCGATTAAGATATTCAATCACACAAAATGAGATATTCATCCGACTGTGTTCATTGAACTTTTTTATTTAAATTAATAAAAGATAAACTCATGCCGTAAAAAACCCGTGATCTAAAAAATAACACAAACGAAACTGACTCAATAAACCCATGCCCTAAAAAAAATATAACACTAGGCCAAACACATAAGAAATATTATTTTAAAAAGAAATTATAGATGTAATAGAATAATATCTTGAAAAAATAAACACAAACAAAAAATTAAAAAAAATTTATATTCTAAAAAAACATGCAAAACCCGTGATTTAAGTCATGAGATTAGGATAAACCCATAAAAAAATTACAAAAAATTACAAAACTATTTTTTATAAAAATAATGCAAATTAATAAGATTGCATGAAGCTGAATCCCTATCAAATCAAATGTCAAAAGATAGAAACCAGGAAAAAAAAATTAATCACACTAAAAGGATCTTAAAAATAAGGGTGAAAATATAAAAAAAATTAATCATAGGGGGCAAACAAAAATTTTCAATTGGAGGTTTAAATTGAATTGAAAATATCTTTAACAAAAGAAAAAATAAATCAAAAGAATAAGGATCAAATTAGAAAAAATAAAAAAACAAAAACTTTGATTGAAGAATGAAATTGAAAGCCAAAAAAGCTTTAACAAAAGGTACAAGGAAAAAAATTAGAAATAAAAAGAATAAGGACCTAAATGAAAAACAAAACATATGTGAAATTGTAATTGAAGGACTAAATTGAAAAAAAAATCTTCTATAAAATGAATAATAATGAATTAAGAAATTAAAAGAATGAAGACTAAAATTGAAAAAAAAAAGACAATTGTGCACTTTACTTGGAAGAAGAGGGAAAAAAAGGTAAAAAAAAAAGAAATAATCTCCGATGAAAATCTGACAACCATACACTGTCACGCGCCATGCCATTCGAAAGAGAACACGATGACACATACAAAGAGACAATGGAAGACCAGGTTTGACAACTAGGTAGCGTCACACGCACAACCTGAAAAGCATAAACGCCACTCATTTGTTGAGCACGCGTCAACAACTTTATTTATTAAAAATAAAAAATCAACATGAAAATATCAAAACATATCATATGACCATGGTAATAAGTAAACTGGTGTGAAAATATAAAAATACCCCTAAATACAACTTTATTTTTTTTGTCTTTTTAAGGCCAAAAACATACTCTAAATGTACATGAATGATGAAAAAAAATACACCCTTGTCTAACATCCTAAGAATTTTTTAATCATGGGGTAAAAAAATATTTTTATTGTTTAAAACTTTATGAAAAGTAAAAGAAATCTTTGGTCAACAATCCTAAGAATTGTTGATTCTACAGTAAAAAATATTTATTTTTACTATATAAAAGAAATAAATAAAATCTAAAACACTTAAAATAAGCTTTTAATAACCAATAACTCAATGAAAAATACTTAAACACCCCCACCATAAAGACTTTTTTTCTTTCAAAAACAAAAAAATAGATTCGCTGTAGCAATAAAAAAAGAAGTAAACCCAAGCCCTATAATGTTCTGGTTATATATATATATATATATATATATATATATATATATATATATATATATCAAAAGGTAGGTTTTTGCGGGAGTGAAGTATTATTCCTCAATGTCATTGGCTAACTTTCGTTATCACCTAACTCAAGAACAAACTTGATTTTTATACTGTTTCAGTAAATGTTTCTGAGACAACGCATGTAGTCAAGAATAGTTTATGTGTCAAAAGCTCAATCAATTCTCATAGTGGTCCATCCACTAAGTAGAGGAAAGAGAAATCAAACTCTACGGTGTCAATCATGGGTGTCAAGCTTCAACTGAAAGTGAAGGTTGAAGCTGCAGCACTACTCCATGAACACCTCCAAGAAAGATACAGGATTTATAACTCTCTTTTCCTTTCAACTACATCAAGATTGAGAGTTAAGAGAGAAAGGAGCCATGGAGCAACATGGTGCACGGCTGGTCTTTCCCATAGATGTCAAAAAGAAGCCATGGGAACAGAAACTTCCACTTCACAACCGGTGGCACCCAGACATACCGCCAGTCGCAGAGGTAACAGTCGGAGAGCTTTTCAGAGTTGAGATGGTGGACTTCAGTGGAGGTCGTATCACGAAAGAATACTCCGCAGAGGACATCAAGAACGCTGATCCCTCTATTGTGAGTTGTAGCTAGCTAGATTACTGTTTTTGTGTTCCAGTTCAGCTAGCATTGATTAGTTTTCTATTCCAATAACTGCTCCACGGATCCATAACCATATATATATATAACAAGCTAGCATTTGTTAAGGCTTGGTTTCTGTCTTGGAAGTAGGAAATGCTAGGAAGCAAAGGAAATCACGCGAGGAAAATGGTAATCAGACGTATGAACTTCAAACATATAAAGCACTAGCCATAAATCCGAGCCAACAAATACACACCTGGGTCCTCAAATTTACTATCAATTACAATGAGCATGATCCTCTGCTAGTTTTCTTATACAATATAGACTCGCTGCTTAATCGTTTTGCAGCTACAAAACCTGAATCATGTAGCTGGGTTTGTCAGGTTTGGCTATGATTTATTGTTTGTCCTTTGTTGGAAGGAGTACGCGGGACCATAGGAAAAAAAATTGTACTCATTTGTTATTTACTAATACAATTTTGACATTGTAACCGTAATTATTTTTTATTTAGTAATATATTAATTTATTTTTAGCATTATCCCATCAAAACAAACTTAAAAAAATTAAAATTTTTAAAAATCACAGCATGAACAAACAACGGGTCCTAACTGTACTAGTTAACTACTCCTCTTCCATTAGTGAGGTAATTTTACAACAAAAGATTCCATATTCCCCCGCGCTCTCTCTGCATTTCCACCATGGCTCCTTCAACCCCAAGACTAGTAGTGCCAATAGACTTGAAGAAGAAGCCTTGGGAGCAAATACTCCCTCTCCACAACCGGTGGCATCCAGGAATACCACCAGTTGCTGAGGTTAAAGTCGGTGAGGTGTTTAGAGTGGAGATGGTTGACTGGACTGGAGGTATGATCAAAGATAATGATTCTGCAATTGATGTGAAAACCATAGACTTATCATCTGTAAGTACGAATCTATTTTTTTAACTTCTCCATTATCTTAATTAACTCTAGAATTCAGACAAATGTCAACTCTAACTAATTCTCAAGCAGATATGAACAACAACAAAAATAAAATAAAAAATTGGTCACCTGCCTCCGTTTTTCTATATACGAGGAAGCAGGAGAACAAATTAGTACCTGGCAGAAAACATGTGTAGAAATTAAGGAACTGCAAATAATTAACTTCATCAGAAGAACCTACATGATTAGACTAATCAATCACTATGTGAACTAGATTTATTTGATGATCGTTTTGCTTGGAAACTGGTTTAGGTTCACTATCTCAGTGGCCCAATTAGAGTTTTGGACGAGGAAGGGAAGCCAGCACAGCCAGGTGATCTACTTGCTGTTGAAATATGCAACTTGGGTCCCCTCCCTGGAGATGAATGGGGTTTTACAGCATCATTTGACAGAGAAAATGGAGGTGGTTTCTTGACTGACCACTTTCCTTGTGCAACCAAAGCTATTTGGTATTTTGAAGGAATCTATGCCTATTCGCCTCAAATACCAGGTATATGGACTGGGCTTAATTAAAATCTCCCGTCTTCATAAAATCAGGCACGAAATTATACAACCGGAGCCATAAGATGAAAAGTAGTCTATATATGCTAATTGCATGATTTTGTTTTTCTTTTTTCACATCAGGGGTTCGATTTCCAGGTCTGACTCACCCTGGAATAGTTGGTACTGCACCATCAAGGGAACTCCTGAACATATGGAATGAAAGGGAGAGAGAAGTAGAGGAAAATGGGCTCAAACATCTGAAGCTATGCGAAGTTTTGCATTCAAGACCACTGGCAAATCTACCATCAACAAAAGGTTGCCACCTAGGAAAGGTATAATGACATCAATTAATGCTATGGTATGTAAAACACTAGGAAAGACTTCTGGTTATAAAAGCTTCTGGTGTCCATGCAGATTACAGAAGTAAATATTTCTAAAACTTTGATCAGTAAATTAAAGCCCAACGATGCTGATATTGTTGTTAACTTGCATCAGTATTTTTATGCTAACAAAGCATGGACCGCTAGGGTGGGAACTAAACTATGTTCTTGCCGCAAGTAGCTATTCTAACTGGTGATAGTCATGTGTAGATCCAAAAGGGCACGCCTGAATGGGAAAAGATTGCTACTGAGGCAGCAAGAACAATTCCAGGAAGAGAAAATGGAGGAAATTGTGACATAAAAAATCTTAGTAGAGGTTCGAAAGTGTATCTTCCAGTATTCATAGAAGGAGCAAATGTTAGCACTGGTGACATGCACTTCTCTCAGGGCGATGGTGAAATTGCCTTCTGTGGGGCGATTGAGATGAGTGGGTTCTTGGAGCTCAAGTACGTCTCTTTTTACCTATCCTATGATTTTCTTTGTCTTTTTGCTTACATTGCTAGGAACAAGTATTATGATTCTTCAATCTAATTCTATTTATCTTATGCAACAAAACATGCAATTAAGTACATTTTGTAATTAATATCACAAGATACCCACGCACACATGTGTACCACTTACTTTCGTTTATTGCAGATCATGTTCTAGTTAACGCCTGGTCTACTATTATCCTATCTAACATCACTCAGTTTTGGATGGCACTTCGTTGAAGTTCTATCGTCCTTAATTTCTTATATGTTTAGTGTATTCAAAGTTTATCCAATGTATATACTGTATAGCACTTGTGATTTCTGTATCAGGTGTGAAATCATAAAGGGTGGAATGAAAGAGTACCTTACCCCAATGGGGCCGACTCTTCTTCATGTGAACCCAATCTTTGAGATAGGCCCTGTGGAGCCAAGATTTTCAGAATGGTTGGTATTTGAAGGCATCAGTGTAGATGAGAGCGGAAGGCAGCACTTCCTTGATGCAAGTGTTGCATACAAGCGAGCAGTGCTCAATGCCATCGACTACCTCTCTAAATTTGGCTACTCCAAAGAACAGGTTTGTGATCTCCCAACACCAAAATATTTCCGTGCTTGCATGACAATGGCCATATGCATAGCCCATGCAGAAAAGGAAGCATCAAGTGAGATAAAATACAAGTTTATTTGACGGTAACTCATACAGAGGATATGATAATGTTTTTCAGATGTATCTTCTGCTATCATGTTGCCCATGTGAAGGAAGGATTTCTGGAATAGTCGATTCTCCTAATGCTGTTGCCACCTTTGCAATCCCAACATCTATCTTTGACCAGGTAGTTAAATAACTCACATCCTATCTCCCGAAATTTAATTGTTTGCTCCTGCTGTTCAGGCAGTGAAATGCCTATTCTAATCCTAATACACATGCATATTCATATAACCAGAAGCTTGACAAACAGAATGTCTTTTCTTTTCTCTGGAACCCAAGGGAGAATTGAATTGAAAAGCTATGCTATTTATTCATAATCTTAATCCCACATCCCCTAATGCCTGGGCTAGCCTCAGTTGACAGAATTGTTTAACTATTCAAACAATCACATAAGAGCTTACAAGTAACCTGCATGAACCTCAAATATCTTCAGGACAAACACGAATTCTCGTAAAAGGAATAGCAAGGAGTGGTATTTATCAGCAGCAAACATTTGATGAAGACAGGAAAATGTCATCACTTTAACGTTTGCTGGTCTTATCACCTTTGTATTTCTCTTGGGTTCTGAAATGGTGTTTGATGCCCTGTGCAGGATATTCGTCCAAAAACGAAGGTGCCAGTTGGGCCCCGACTGGTGAGGACACCAGATGTGCTAAAGTGCACTTATGATGGAAACTTGCCCATAACTAAGAACCCCAGCGCCACGACTTGAACAGAAACAAGGTGCTTCATGGAAACAGAAGGTTTTGGCTAAACCTTTTATGCCTAATAATCATATCAATGTCTATATGGATGTGATAAAACATGGCTGCAAAACCTTCCATGTCCGAGTTATGTTCATTAGCTCTTTGTAATAATGAAGAGGCATGGAACATCATTTCATGAGGTGATGTTGGCCTTTTGCATTAAATCTATTTTATCTAAATTTTATGCTTTTGTTATGCCACTACAAATATGCTGAACAATAACCCATCACACCATTTACATATTTCAAGGCAAAGTAGAATCAATTTCAATTTCAAATTGAAGCAATTACAATCATGAATAAATGTTGAGAGCTAAAAGAAACAGACTTTTACAATCAGGGATAAATGTATAAAATTCAGGGCTAGAACTATAATTTTTGCCAATAAAAGATCAAAACAACTTTTCCAAAATTCGATATTGAATTATTTACAATTTCTTCTATATTTTTCCATTTTCTTTTTAATATTAAAACTTCTTAAAGTCTTTTACTCAAAATACATCAATTCAACAAAATTACATATATATCAATTCATTTCTACTTTAATTTAATTTACATTCATATGCATATAAATTACTTCACACGTGAGTTAACTTCAAGCCAACCCATTAACATGTCAACTAACATCACATGAACTCTAATTTGTAAGTTAAGGTTTTGCAGAAATTTTGCATAAGAAGGGAATGATTTTATAGTACGCAAAATGAAAAGAGCGAGCTTTTATGTATAGAATATGTGGAAGAAAGGCAGCTCAGGTGAAGGAGAGAAATGGTGGACGAAGAAAGAATGTTTGAGGTGAAAACTAATTATATCACACACGTGTAATGCTCTAGAAAAGCAAAAGTTGCTATCTGATTGCAAGTGCCTAATTAATGAAATTTTGATGGCTTGATAAGAAAAGGCTAGCTTATAAAAACAATCTTAGGCTTCAAATTCTATGCCAACAAATAAAATAAACTTAATTATGGGCCTCATATATAATTGCTCCATTGTTAAAATAAATTTATCATTGAATTTAATTAGAATAAGCACTAGCTTAATAAAAAAGATAAGATATTTATTACACATCTCGATGCGATTTAAAATACACCAAATGATTTATTAGAAATTTTAATTAGGCTAATTACAAGATCAAAAACAAAGAAGCTTAAAAATACATTCAATGGGTTTATCTAAAGTATTTAAGCTAATGTAAATTTTAAAAAGACTATATCTTTAACAAGTAATGATCAGACACCTTAGTCAATTTAATCCATTCACAAGAAGAACCGACCCATCTACTTTATAAGCTTAATTAATTTCAGCAACTCTAGGGTTTTTTTTTCCATGTGTTTTATGGATTCCAAGCTATGAGAGGATTACTTATCATGTGTGGAAATATAGGTGGCTAAGGAATAATTAGTTTCAAGAGTTATTTTTTTATTTGTTTTGGATTCCAAGAGGCGACACAACACATATTTCAGCTAAGGGTTATTTTCAAGCAAAGATTTTACTTAACAATTGTTTCTTCTAATTTATCATACGCGACAACTTGGCAACTTAGCATTATTTTTTAAAATTATTATTATTTTTTATTATTAATGTTTGGGGTCGTATTTGAGATACTTTGAGCCTTATTTTAATTTGGATTGATGTTAGTCTTTTAGGTCATCTATGGTTTACTTATTTTAGGTAGAAATATTTTTTTTGCAAGATATTTTTTAAAAAATTTGGATTATACATTGATTGTTGTATTTTATTGTGTGATTGTGAGAGGATTCTTATATTTTGGTTCTTCATTAAATTACTATGACTTATCAAGGAATTAACCAAGTTTTGTAGCATTTTCTATACTTCTCGTTAACGTCTTTTTATAGGCGTTGAAAGAGGGTTTAATTATTTAAAGTTTTGGTGCCTCAATATAGAATATTATTGTGTCAAACTCAATTATAAGCCTAAATTTATCTTTATTGGGAAGGATCAAATGGATTGTGGGTTTATGAATCTCTATATTCATAGGGTTTATATACGTTAGTATTATAAAAAGGCTCTAAAATTAGGTCACCTCAAGTGAAAATTTTCTCCTCATTAGAAGGAACAAATAGGCCAACTTCTCCAACATGCTCGAACTCTTATCTATCATGCTTGACACAATAACAAAAAAAAGTTATGGCATGCAGACATGGAAACAAAAGTCACGGAAAGGCAATATGACATGTATAAGACAATAAGTGTTTTATTTTCTTCTTGCTTCTACTAGTTAAGTTGACCTAAACAAATAAGAATGAACAACCTGTCATTTAGGCTAGTTCCAAATGATAAAGATGCCTATTCATTTATGATAATTTATCTGTTTAGGCTAGACCAAACAAAAAGCCTATTTGTTTGGGCCAGACCCAAATAAACAGCCTCATCATTTAAGTCATCAACAAAAAATTATGCCTTATCCCCACCACCATAGGACTGAATCCCAACCTCATACAAATTTCTAGGAAGCCTAGCGATTGGCACATGCCACAATGTTATGTTATGACCACTAAGAAATAAATACGACACTGGAATCTACTATACTTACAAGTACATGAATTTTTCTTGTGACACTTGCCTTTCTCACCAATGATTATCTCTTACTAACATGTCTTTTCCATAAGCATCAACCTTTGTCGCTAATCACCTGTAGTCACCAACATTCATTGCCAATCACCCTTGAGTGTCAACCTTTCCCACTAATGACACAATAAGGAACAATAACCAATAATAGGTTACATACATCGAAAAGTAATTATTTTGCATGATTATCTCTACAATTCTACGCTCTTTAAGGTAAGCTCACGTGACCAAGGTATATAAATACCTCAAGTCACCTGATAAATGCATAAGGTAATTTAAGGCCAGACAACCACACACAATATTCAAACATATAATCTTCTAAGCTCTCGCTTTCTTGGTTAGATTTTCTTTCTCTTCTACATTTATTAACATAGATATTAGAGAGTCTTTTATTCCAATAAAAAACTTGTTTTCATGGAAGAGAGTGGAACCACCCAACCTAGACACTTTAGTCCCAAACAGTGTTGTGGGAAGCCCAATTTTAAAATGAAGTTTTTACAACTTCATCACTGTACTCTTGCTTTCTTATAATTTCTTATTAATTTAAAAACTGTTGCAACTTGG
Organism: Populus nigra; assembly: GCF_951802175.1. Lineage (NCBI taxonomy): Eukaryota > Viridiplantae > Streptophyta > Magnoliopsida > Malpighiales > Salicaceae > Populus > Populus nigra. Next base: position 12,077,669 of record NC_084856.1, read on the forward strand.
CAAGATTTTCATGTTTTGGGGATGTCATGGGCAAAGGATCAACATAGCAAAAAAAAATATTTATATATAGCATGTGTGGTTTCTCTTTCACACAGCCTGGACATATGCATTTTATGAAGAAAACAGGAAAAAAGAAATCCAGTTGAGCAATACGCAACGTTTGTTTTTATGAGGTGGAAAGAACTCGACATTTCATCTTCAAAATGTAATCCAATGACTATCACGAATTTGGAATAAGTCAAACATGATTTCTTATTTGATGATTGTATTTTACAGTTAATTAAACAAGTGCGATTAATTTTAATTTACAATATACCTTTATCAATAATAAATATTTAATTTCTTCTCTCCGTAAGTCATTAGAGTTTCTTTTTTGAAGTTTCTTTTTCCTTTTTCTTTTGTTTTAAATTTCAATTTGAATGTTTGACGTTGTAGCGTACTGAAAATTGTTCAGTTTTAAATGTCCTTTTATTTCCTTGGTCATTTATGATGCTACTTAAATATATTAGAATATAAACAAATTTGATAACTTAAGTATCTTATCCTCTAAAAATATTATTTAAAAAAAATACAAGAATACTAATTTTCTTGTTTATAAAAGAGTTTCTAAACACTTCCGTATAAGGAAAATAAATAAATTAAATTTATGGAAACCTTTACAACATCATGCTATATCACTAAAAAAACACTACCTAAAGTATATAAAAAGATTTTTTTTTTTTTTTAATTAGCACCAGATATTGGGCCAAGGTCCGACTAATTCCAGGAGTGCGGTGCAGAAGTACTCGGCAAGAAGTTTTCTGCAAATGCACTATGGTTAGTTCATGGGCTTTGCCCAACTCCAAATTAAGGCCTCATGATATAAAAAGAGATTACCAATATTTATTTTATTTAAAAGAGATAATACCATGAATAGAAATTAAAAAAAAGTTTAAATAATTTATTTACCATCCTAGTTAGATATATTCGAATTATTTTTAGTGCATCCATTGTAATTCTCTTTTATTTATTTTTATGTATATTTCTTTCAAGAGACCTAATTCATAAAAATAAGTATTGATAGTTATTTTTACGTATTCTACAATTTCTATATCTTGAGCACCGGTAGCTTTTTGCTCTTATTATTATTACGAAGAGCCAACAATATTTTCTGTTTTTTATTAACCAGTACTATTTACTATAATATTGCATAACACTGACATAATATTATGTAGATATTTAAACATTGATTCTATTAAAAAATATATATATTGATAAAATTACGGGTGATAATTTAATTTTATAGAAATTAAAATATATTAAAAATTATATGCAATGATAAATATTGTTACAGACTAATGATGACTTATTTGTTTTTAATTTAATTTTATGGGGATTAAAATTAAAAATTAAAAATCAAGGATTTATTTTAATGAAAAGTGTGATTTGTCAATTTGTATAAAAATTAGAGACTATAATGTGTTTTTATCATTTTTTTTATCAAGATAATAATAGTTAATTTTTTTAATTTAATTCTTAATAAAAAATGAGTTTGGTTGAGATTTTTTTTCATGTGCTATATAACTCTCGAATTATAAATATAGATATTAGCAGGAAAAAAAAACAAAAAAAGGAAACTGAGGGACAAGACAAACAACACAGAGGGGGGACGAAAACATAGGAACGCCAAACAAAAGAAAGAACCCAGAACAAAGAAAAAAAAAAGAGATAGAGAGATTAAGAGAGAACAGGGGAGGAACCAAGAAACAAAAAAACAACACAAAAAGAACCCACTGGTTGAGAGAGACCAGAGAGAAGGAAGAAAAATAATAATGAAGGAAGGATAAAAACTGAGAGGGGGAAGCATTGATCGGTCAAGGGACCGTCACCTCGCGTCTTCATTTCTAGCAGCACGTTCAGGTACGGCCTCGTTTGTTTGCAGGAAAGTAGTTTTTTTTTGGAAAGTGAATTCCGGGAAAGTATTTTTTGATGTTTGGTAGTGTAATGGAAAATAAGTTGGAAAACACTTTCCAGTGTTTGGTTATGTTATGGAAAATGAGCTGGAAAATAACTTATTAATGTTTTATTTTTTTAAGTTTATTAAAATAATGAGAAACAAATCTTACAAATTAAAAAGTTGAATGAGAATGAAATTGAAAAAAAAATATAATTTCATAAATTATCTCAAATAAAATAAATAATAATCAAAATAATAGAGATCAAATCTAAAAAATAAAAAAAAATGAAAGGTGAAGAAATTAAAATAATAATAATTAACCTTTCAAAAATTATTTCAAATAAAATAAGTAAAAATCAAAAGAATGAGAACCAAATTTGATAGATAAAAAATTTCAATAAAAAAATGATAAGGAAAAAGCAAATAGCAATTATAAAAATAAGGACCAAAATTAATATAAAAATTAAATTTTAAGAGATGAAATTGAAAAATAAATATTCAAAACAAATTATATATAGCAATCAAAAGTTTGAGGATCAAATTTGATATAATCAGCAAATAATGACATTTCTAAATTTTTCACAACTTCCGGAAAGTGTTTTCCGCCCAAATTTTTCAGGGAAACACTTTCCTGAAAACCAAGCCAAATTTTTCTTTGATTGGAAAGTGTTTTCCGTTGACCAACTTTTCCAATGGCAAACAAACACATGAAAGTTTGGAAAGTGGTTTCCCAGAAACTACTTTCCGGAAAACAAACACAGCCAAAAGGAAAAACACTTTCCTAGAAACCAAACCAAACTTTTTTTTGACTGGAAAGTGTTTTTCGTTGACCGAAAAGTGTTTCCGTTGACCAGAAAGTGTTTTCCGTTGACCGGAAGGTGTTTTCCGTTGACCAACTTTCCTAATGACAAACAAACACAGGAAAGTTTGGAAAGTGATTTCCCGGAAAATGAATTCCGAGAAACAAACATGGCCTAAGTCTTTTTTGCTCCTGCCTTGTTTTGCATTTTTAAATTCTCAAAACAGTGCGAAGGTAATTATAATTACCTTGTATTATGCCGTGTGAGTTAGTTCACACGAGCCTGTTGCCCAGCCTGTATGGTTGGACTAGATCCAGCCTAGTAAAAAAAAGTGAGTGGGCTAGGTTTGGGCCTCAAGCCCAGCTAGCCTAAATAGCTCTTGGGTAATGATGTTCCATATATTTTATTTTTTTTTGTTTTGATATTTAGCCAATTGAGTCCCTTTTTATATCAAAATATTCTAGAAAAATTTGAGAATCTTTGTTGATTTATTTATGAGCCTCTCATGCTTTGATTTTTTATCTTTGTGTATTTGTTTTCCGCTACATGTTCAATCCATGGACCTTTACTATTAAATGAAAGCATGTTATGCAACTCATCCTCTTTTTTTCTTTTCTTTTCTAAAAAGAGCAACAAAAATAAAAATAAAAAAAGATAAATGAACATGCAGTGGATAAAAGATAAATAACATCGTAATTTACTGATGATATTGTTTTCGTCAATATTTATGTTTTGTATTAAATAATTTTCTAGCAGTGGATAAAAGACACTATTTAATTCTACCTAGGATTGTCACCCAAGCTCGTGTACCGATCATTGTCACATGAATCACCAATTTGAATTTATTGTTTTAAAAATCATTCCAAGGCATTTGAAGGGTTGATCAGTATTCAAGCGGCAAGGAAAAAACTCATTCATGTTAAAGGTTTTAGGTTTCTATTGAGAGCTAGGTTTTAGAGAAGTTACATTGCAAGTTAGGATTAGACTCATTGAACAAAGTACTCTAAGCTTTGGTTCCAATAGAAGGGCAAGGGGAACTCATTATAGATATGAAAGATATAATCTTTTCGGTTGGTTGTGTGATCAAGTTATCTGAATGCCTATTTCTTATATTAATAAATAATTATTTCTAGATAATTCAGAAAATGAAATATTCACGTTTTTTACATTCTATTTCAAAGAAAATAAAAAATAAAGATGACAAAATCCAATAATTTTAAAAACAACATAATGGTCATTTAAGAGTAGTACATGGGTATGTTATTTATGTTTATCATCATGAGTTGGAATTTTAAAACTATTAAACTTATTTTTCAGATAATAATACTACGAAATTATGGTTCATATTTGCAATCCTTTTTACTCATCAAAATTCTATCTTTCTATAATTGTTGTTGTCCTTTTAAATTATATATGCTTGCATCACAACAAAAAATGAGCTAATTTTTGAATTGCAAATGTTGATATGAAAATATCCTCTTTATAATGATGATAATAATAATAATAATAATAATAATAATAATAATAATATAAAAATTACACTAAATATCTTGTAGTTTAATTATTTTTTAACTTTGCTTCTATTTTTTTTTTATAAATCACAATTTATATCATAGACCAACACCCTTTTTAAACTTGAATGATAAGATGTATTTATATATATATATATTATAGAGCAATGACCTTTTTTTTCCTCACTAAAAATCATTTCAAATTTTCTTCATTTCAATAGAAATCAAAGCTTTGAACAAATTAAAATAGTGAGAAGGAATAACCATAAGAGGTGGTTTTCCCCACTCTCATAGAAGCCAACTGGTTTTGTTTCTAAGATTAGGTTTTCTTGATTTAGCACGCAAATGTGGAGCAAGTATTAGAATATTTTGTATGATTTTATGGAATGGCCATGATCCGCACTTGTTGATTTGCTTAAGAGAGTTTTTCTTAATGCAGGCACGGACACTGCGTGGATGGCCACCGCAAGGGACCATGGCGTGAAGGAGCCTCGTCTTCAACTAGATCGAACAACTTTCTTGACTTCATATACCCAAAAACAGCAAAAACCATCTGTCTATTATCCAGTTGGAGCTAGCTTGGCTTCATTAAATAAATTACTTTTTTTCCTTTTTCACTAGATAAGGAAGTCTAGATTGTCGTTTGCATCATAATTGAATAATTAACTGTCGTTTGCATCACATGCACACGGCAAAGCCTAGTCCTCCTCCCCCTCCAACCCCAGCCGCTTCCTTGCTGTTGCTGACGCTTTACCTTCCTCGCCGTTCACTTTTTCCCCAGCCGCCGCTTCTCCTCCCTTCACCGTCCATGGAGGCATTGTTTATAGATAGATTAATTAATAAATAAAGAAGATGATTTGCACAAGATGCCATGTCTGCTTCGCCGTAGTGTGAGTTTCATGGTTCCTGAGATGGGGTGGGATGCAATGGTATGGGATGACCCGTAATGTTCAAACCTGAGAGATTTCCCTGCTATGGTTTTTTCAATTTATTTTGGTTTTTTTTAAAAAAAAAAACAATTCAATGTCAAAGTTATAATATCTAGTACAAGAACTTTTTAGTAATTAATTTTTTATTTATATCGACCAAGATATAAAATGTTATAACATATAAACTATAGAATATAGATTATAGTTTCTTAAAAAATGAAGATTAAATAAAAAATGACTTAATTACAATATAATCAATCTAATTCTCCTATATATTTTTTTAAAGCGATGCAGTTCACAAATATTTTTGTGAGAATTAAAAGTAGAAAAGACAAGTAAAAGATGTGCGATAATTTCAATTCCAATTGATCGATAGGCCATCAGGTGGTTGGTGAGTGCTTTCAAATGCATTACAGGCATGTTGTATTTTGTGTTTTTAAAATATTTTTTAAAAAATTTAAAAATATATATTTTTTAATTTTAAATTAATATTTTTTTATGATTACTTTGATGTATTAATTCAAAAATAATTTTTTTAAAATAAAAAAATATTATTTTAATATATAATTTTTTAAAATAAAAAAAATATTATTTTAATATATATTTTTTAAAAAATATTTTTAAAAACAATTATTATCACACTATTCAATACCTGTATAATCAAAATCAAGTAGACGTTTCGGGTTAACAGAGACCACTCTAGAAAGATTGATGATGATGGTTAACCATAATTAATTACTTAAATAATTAAAATACAAATCCACCGTCTAAAGGGTGCATGTGAACCCATGACCCACCATTTCATAAATCCGGAAGTAAATATCTAATTTATAAATTGGACGCCTCTCATGCATTGGGAACATTCCCAATTTCATTCTTCTTTTTTTTATTTTAAGAAAAAAAACTTTCTCAATTTCACGATGAAATATTTGGACCGATCTATATTTAGTCTAGGAGAGAAAAAAGAAAAAAAGAAAAAAAGAAAAGGGGAAGGTGGTTGGAGGGTAAACCTTCACTTTCCACACATCCCCACCTCAGCAAACAAGCTTTAACCTTAGTTGCTCACTATAGACAAGTATCCGTGAACCGGAACACGTAAAGATTCAATGTCTTTTCGATTCTACCCACCATTTATCTAACTCCAAGAAATTAACAATAATAAAAAAACAAATCCGCCATTCTTGGAAGTGGGAAATGGAAATATGATGCGATTCATCAAGCCTTCATGTATAGGAGGAGCATCGACCGATCAAGGGGCCAGGATCTCCTCTCCTTGCCATTAGTCTCGTAGGTGTTCAAATTACAGGGGCCAAGATCTTTTCTCCTTGCCAGTAGTCTCGTTTGTGTTCAAATTAGAAGTAGAATTAGGGTTTTAGTTCTACACTTGTCCCTGCAAAAGTAAAGTTAAATTATTGCTGAAAATAAAGAATTCACGTGACGAAAGCTGGTATTTTCTTTCCCTTTCTCTTTCTTACAGGTTTATAGCTGTATGCCTGTATTCACTGTCTGATCTCTTTCCTCTTTTTTGATTTCCATCTTTTCTGTTTTTGTCTTGACGTACTCATTCACATAATTATAAACAAACAACAATCCACCGTCTCTCTCTCTCTCTCTCTCTCTCTCTCTCTCTCACTTTTGATTCACTGGCACGGCCTCTATTAAACCAGAGGCGTCGCCCAAGTCTCCTCTCTATTAAGTATTAACTCCCTGCAATTGCATGCCCCTTCCTGTCCTCAAAATCTTCAGACATCGAAAGAAATGAAGCCATTGAAGATGCAATCATTTACTATCTCTCTTTTTAGTATTCTCCTTCTGGGTGTTTGCCACGTGTCCCGGGCAACACCAGCGTCGAACAAGGAGAGAAAAGCAACTTACATAGTTCACATGTCCAAACCCGAGATGCCGGCGAGTTTTGAACACCACACTCACTGGTACGAATCCTCACTCAAATCGGTCTCTGACTCAGCCCAAATGCTCTACACCTACGAGAATGCAATCCATGGGTTTTCCACTCGGTTAACACTGGCAGAAGCAAAGTTACTCGAGAGCCAACCCGGGATTCTCTCTGTAATGCTTGAGTTGAGATACGAGTTGCACACAACTCGTACACCAGAGTTCCTTGGACTCGACAAAAGCGCTGATTTGTTACCCCAGTCTGACTCAGTCAGTGAAGTGATCATTGGTGTGCTGGATACAGGTGTTTGGCCAGAGAGCAAGAGTTTTCTTGATACCGGCTTTGGTCCTGTTCCAAGTTCCTGGAAAGGCGAGTGTGAATCGGGCACCAACTTCACGACAAAAAACTGTAACCGCAAATTAATCGGTGCAAGATTCTTTGCTAGAGGCTATGAGGCCACGTTAGGCCCAGTTGATGAATCAAAAGAATCAAAATCGCCAAGAGATGGCGACGGCCATGGTACTCACACCTCTTCTACGGCAGGTGGATCGTCTGTGGCAGATGCGAGCCTATTTGGATACGCAGCTGGAACAGCGCGTGGGATGGCTGCCCGTGCAAGGGTGGCTGTCTATAAAGTGTGCTGGGTTGGTGGTTGTTTCAGTTCTGATATTTTAGCGGCCATGGATAAAGCCATTGATGATGGTGTTAATGTTCTTTCCATGTCACTTGGCGGAAGCATGTCTTATTATTATAGAGATAGTGTTGCGATTGGAGCTTTTGCAGCTATGGAGAAGGGGATTTTTGTCTCTTGCTCAGCTGGGAATGCAGGTCCAAGCTCGTATAGTTTGTCCAATGTTGCTCCTTGGATAACTACTGTTGGGGCTGGCACTTTGGATCGTGACTTCCCTGCTTTTGTTAGTCTTGGTAATGGGAAAAATTACTCGGGTGTTTCTCTTTATAAGGGGGATGCAATTTTACCAGGAAAGCTTTTGCCATTTGTTTATGCTGGTAATGCTAGTAATGCAACAAATGGTAATTTGTGCATGATGGGTACTTTGATCCCTGAACAAGTTGCAGGTAAAATAGTGCTGTGTGATCGTGGAGTGAATCCTAGAGTGCAAAAAGGAGCTGTAGTCAAAGCAGCTGGTGGCTTAGGCATGGTTTTGTCAAATACTGACGCCAATGGTGAAGAATTGGTTGCTGATGCTCACTTACTACCAGCTACAGCAGTTGGTCAAAAAGGTGGAGATGAGATCAAGAATTATTTGTTTTCAGATCCAAAACCAACGGTGACTATTCTTTTTGAAGGCACCAAAGTTGGGATTCAACCATCTCCAGTTGTTGCAGCATTTAGCTCAAGAGGGCCTAATTCGATCACACCGGACATCTTGAAGCCGGACATGATTGCACCAGGTGTCAACATCTTGGCGGGTTGGGTGGGTTCGGTTGGTCCTACTGGGCTGGCTACCGATGGCAGGCGGGTGGAGTTCAACATTATCTCAGGAACCTCAATGTCCTGCCCACATGTGAGCGGCCTCGCTGCATTGATCAAAGCCGCTCATCCTGACTGGAGCCCAGCAGCTATCAAATCAGCACTAATGACCACAGCTTATGTAACTTACAAGAACGGCAACAAATTGCAAGATGTTGCTACTGGGAAGGATTCTACGCCGTTTGATCATGGGGCCGGGCATGTAGATCCGGTTTCGGCACTCAACCCAGGGCTTGTTTATGATCTCACGGCAGATGACTACTTGAATTTCCTGTGTGCGTTGAACTACTCTGCAACAGAAATCACCAGCCTTGCAAGAAGAAAATTCACATGCGATGCCTCCAAGAAATATAGTGTGACCGATCTCAACTACCCTTCTTTTGCAGTCAATTTTGGCAGCGGTGGTGCTGATGTGGTAATTAAGCACTCACGAACACTTACCAATGTCGGCGCGCCGGGGACGTACAAGGTGCTGATATCATTGCAATCTCCAGGTGTGAAGGTGGCAGTCGAGCCAGAAACATTGAGTTTCCGTCAAGCGAATGAGAAGAAATCTTACACAGTTACTTTTACTGGGAGCTCAATGCCTGCCGATACTAATAGCTTCGGCCGGATAGAATGGTCTAACGGGAAACAAATTGTTGGCAGTCCAATAGCAGTTAGTTGGACTTAGCAGCATAATATGGCATGTCATTAATAGAAACAAAATTCGGTACCGCTCGAAGAGTAGAGTACAATTGCAATGCTTGTTAGTTTTTGTGCTCCGAATGTTATGTTTTCGTAGTCCCAGCAAATAAGGGAAGGCTGGACCTGGTGCTTGATGTTCTTATTTGAGAAGGAAAGCAAGAGGAAAAAAAAACGTACAAAGGCTGATGGCGTTTTCATCTCAATGTACAATTTGTGGCTATCACAATGTGTATGCTTGCTAGCCTAGTGGATACCTATTTATATCAAGAACTCCTATCCTTAATATTTATTTTGTTACGTGAATTTCTAAATTTTACATAGCTTATATATTATGGCATTAGTATTTAGATGAACAAACAAGAAGATTTTGACTTTTCTTTGCCAATTCACTGGCAAAGAACTATTTTTTTCCCCATCAAAATATAAGTACGAATTAAAAATAAAAAAGAAAACTAGACAGGAAAAACCAGCAAGTCAAGTTTGCAGCATGTACAGGTTATTGAGAAGAAACAATGGGAAACTAGCAAAGAAATATTTGGTCTCATGGATGGTTACCATTTTGTCTGTCAACCTAGAAAGGAGGTCCAATACTTGTTCCAATTTCAACAACTTTTGATTATTCTTTTTCTTCAATTATTGTACACATTATTTTGCATAAGAATATTCAAGATGTGTTTGGTATGCTTACCAGAGTGTATGATAGAAATAGAAATAGATTAAATTGGACTAGATTGGATAGTAGATAAGCTTGTGCTAGACTAATTGTGTTGATCGATTTGATAATCTCATTGGTATAATAATATAATTGTCTCGCTATGATTGCTAATTTGTTAATCGATCTATGTAATTTTGAGTAGAGGCTGGTAATAATCTTGCATAGCAAACTGAGTGTGAAGTTTTTAATATGGTTTAACAAGTCAAAAGGCTAAAGAGTAATACCAAACAAATCTTAAAAAATAGATAAAAATAAAAGAAAATAACTATTTCAAAAATCTTGTAAAGAAAGAATGTTGTAAAGGAAAGTTGTAAAAGAAAACTATAAATTGCAATAAACAAAAAAATAATAAATTGCATAAAGCTGTAAAGAAATTATACATGTGGGACTCACCATCATTTCTAGTGGCTAGATGACCTATTTGAAAAAAATAAAACTAATAGTTGTTCACTACTAAATAAGAAAAATAAAACTAAAATTGATCATTAGTTAGATTCACTAAGCTAAGAAAGAGTCCAAGTTGACTTAGAAAGATAAAAAACAATTGACTAATGGAACTAAAAGTCATGATTAATCAAGAAAAACTAAGTGACAATAAAGATAAAATTTTACGTGATTGAATAAAAGATCAAGTCCTATATAAAATAAGAGTCCTCAATGGATTAAATTAGAAAGTATTACCAATTAAAGAGACACACATGGAATTTAAGTTGTAGTAAAATTCATAATATAAATTCCTTATCTATTATAAATAATTTATAAGGATTATAATTTCAATTTTACACAAAACTCAAACTTCGTAACAATATAAAAAAGTCATCCAACCTAGCCCCCCCCTCTCTCTCCCTAAGTCCTCGTAGTCAATTGATTTTGATTAATCTTAGTTTTGTTTCCTCATTCTAATAATCATAAACTTATTTAAGTTTTTATCTATTCTAGCCACCACCTTTCATGGTTACCAACCACCATTTCAATTGCTGGAAACTTGCTTTGTTTACCCTTCTCTCTATAATTTTGATAACTAATGGTTGATTGTGTTAATAATGTTGATGTTCATTATTTTTTTTATTATGAATTATTGAGAATCTTGGGTGATGGGATGGATGTGATTTTGGCTATCAATATTGTGTTGGTTGATAAGTAATCCTATTTATGGAAAATACATCTCATTTGGGTATTGTTATAAGGTGTGATTGATGTTTGATGGTGACTATGTGTTAGATGGACAATACTTCCTATGGAAAATAAACCATATTTGGGTATTTTCACAAGGTGTGATTATGGTTTGATGTATAATGATGGGTTGATGTGGGTGGGATTGTTATTTATGACTTTCAAACAAATTTTTGAAATATTATTATGATGAGATGTTAAATGCTTTGGATAATTGTAGGAAAATTATTAGTGTGGATGTTTGGTTGATATTGATCTATGATAAAATAGTGATTGGTTTGGTTTATATTTAATTAATTAAAGATTATACATTTTTCTTAATGGTGTTATTAATCACTTCCTAATGGCAAATGCACCATAAGTGGGCATTGTCTTAGAGTGTGATTAATAGGTAATAAAATTCATTATATTAAAAAGCACATACTAAAATTAATTTCTCATGTTAATTATTTTATTATTTAACGATTCTATCTATTGCAAATATACTATTATTAAGCATTGTCATAAGCTATGATTGATGGGTAATAAAATCACTTAATATATCACTTCAAAACATTTTCAAGTTATCTGTTTATGACTAATGTACCATTATTGGACAATGTTATTGGGTGAGATTGGTTACTAAATGCTATTAAAATATTTTTTTTGAAGAAAAGAATTGTTTCCTCGTAATTTTGTCATGTTTGCCAATTCTAATTATGAAAGATATACCATTATCGGGCAATGTCATAAGATGCAATAAAAAATATTTCAAGATATCATTTCTTATTATAAAAACAACAATAATAAAATTTTGTTTTCATTATTTTATGAATTTAAATCAATGTGTTTAAGGGTGTCCTGATAATATCCTTTAGTGCTACTCTTTCAGTCATCCAGTTAATCTCTTTCTATAAGCAACATCACCTATAGTGACAACATTTGTTTTAAAAAATTATAAACATTTATAAAATATTAACATTAATTTAATAAACAACACATATATATTAGATTGGGTAAACTCATGGTATGTAAACACATTAGACACATTAATCATTAAAAACAAATAATATTGCACTTTATTTTAGATAAGATGTATAGAATGATGACTATCTTTCATATTACATAACTAACCTCTTACCTAGAATATTTGAAGATCAATTACGGTTTTAGTTAACATAAAATTAGATGGAGATTTTTTTTTTACATATAGTTATTCTCGATGTTCCTTGTGACACCTGTACAATTCTTAAAACTAGAAAATACATGGAAGTGTGTGTTAAGACATGGATCATCGTACTTAAGGAGTGTTTGGAAACACGGTGCAAACTGCGTTCCTAAAAATTTTAAATTTTATTTTTTGTTTAAAATGAAATTTTTTTATGTTTTCAGATCGTTTTGATATGCTGATGTCAAAAATAATTTTTTTAAAATTAAAAAATTTCATTTTAATATATTTTAAGCGAAAAGTATTTTGAACCGCCGTAGCTACAATAATTTCAAACAGACATAAAAAAAAAAAAAAGGAGAGGAGAGAGTCTAAATGGGTGACTTTATTTTTACTTCTTTTACCAAAATGCATTAGATATTTATTTTAAAAGCCACGTTACATATTATAAAGCATTTCACTTATCTTAATCTAGTGCATACAATTTTATCTTGTTTTTTTAATATATTTAGATGGCGTGAAGTAAACGGAGATTTGTGTAATTTATATTACATGAAAATTAAAAATAAAACGAAATGGGAGCAAACGTCAAATGGTGTTATAATCTCGTGTTTGAAGTGCTTACTTCATGGTCGTACACTTGTACTGAAATTGTAATTTGAAGCAACGATCTAAATTCCTTTTAAGGAACTCAGTTCATCGGCGCTAGTTTAACTCTTGCAAATTCATGTGAATGTTCCACTTAAATATAGTTTAAAATTTTTCACCATATAGGTGGTGGCTAGTGGTAAAAATTTAAGATAAAAAAGTTTATTCTTTTTATAATTTCAGGTTTGAGTCCTATTGTTGCTCATATGATGGTCACTTGAGACTTATATGGTTGTTAATTTCAGGACCCGTGGGATTAGTTGAGGTGTGCGCAAGCTGACCCTGACACTCACGTTAAACTAAAAAATTAAAACAAAAAATTAATTTTTAATTTTTAATTTTACCTCTTATTTTTCAAAAATTTCAATATCACCCATCAAAATTTTCATTCATAATTATAAAATCTAACTTGATTCAATAGACTAATTCAGGATCTGAATAACTCAAAGCTATAATCCAGTTTCAAATAAACAAAACTCGAACTTGCAGTTGGTGTAATAAAACCTGGATGATCCACTAGATTAACCTAAAACCTGGATGGCGTGACATGACATAACCCGGGTGAGATTCATTTTTTTTATATTTTTTAAATAAACCTCAAAAAATATATAATTAATTTATAAACATTTAGCCTCATATATTATTTAACAGCCTATATTTACAAAGAATATTTCTTAACTTTTCTATATATTTAACATTCTTTTTACATGGAATGGAATGTTTCTTATTTTTTTTGATGTGGGATGATTATAAATAATTTATTTTTATATAGAATATTTTTTAATTTTTAGATGTGGGATAATTATATATAGCATAAATTCATATAGATTATCTCTTAATTTCATTTTTCAAACATTTATTTTTTATTTTTTAAAGTTAACCCGAATCATGTTATGTTACAGAGTACCTGACTCTTTTACGTACCGGCTGACCTGGGCCATATTAAAACCATGCTTCCATTACAAGAATACAGGGTTGGCTGTTTGCCAGGCAGCATTATATTTAAAGAAAATCATATTCAAATCTCTCATAAGCGCTCAACAGGGCGACACATAATTGCAAGTTGATTTATATGCACGTTGAAATTGCAAAATACAAAGTCTTTTGACTGTTTCCAAATACAAGGATTGTAGTGGTACGAGCAAGCTATAATAAACAAAGGTAATATACACCAGAAAACCAAGTAGCATACTCGCGTATTTGCACTTAACACGTAGAGCTCACAGCACATATAATGTAGACACGTACAATACACTTGTCAAACCCACAGCAAGTGAGAAAACGGGATATAAGCTGATGTGGTGTCCCATGCATCAGATGAAACATCAAAAGTTCAGAGATCAGGAAAGAAAATGGAGAAGAAGCAAGAGAAAAAGCATGAGCAGCAGATGGAGAAAAGGCCAGAGAGTTCTCACGAAGACAAGAAGGTAAACTCAGAGGGTCTCCCAGTTGAGGACAGTCCTTACGTGAATTACGGAGACTTGGAGGATTACAAGCGTAAAGCGTATGGGACTGAAGGTCATCTTGAGCCGAAGACTGGCCGTGGCGCTGGTGCCAGTACTGATGCGCCAACTATTTCTGGCGGAGCTCTCTCCTCTTGAGACTTCTCCTACGGCAACTAACACATTTAATGGTGTTATAGTCCCTTAAAAACAATATGATGTTTTTATATATCTATATTAAATAAAGAAAGAGCACTTCGTTAATTTCCTTTAATTTCTTTATACGAGCGGTTATATAATAACTTCTTGTTTATTAACAAATCGATGTCTTGTGTTTGGTTGTTCGTCGCAATATCATAGTAATTGGCAATTCAAACATGTATGTCATAGGCTTCGATTAGTTGAGTTAAATCTTAATCTTTTACGAGTGTTAATTAATTTGTGCTTGTTTTCGATAGGATATGAAATAGAATTATAACCAGAGATGAGTAGTACAATCATTTCCATCACCAAAAAAAAAACAATTAACAAAGAGGTATGGTTGAGATGAATACATTACTTGAAAGTTGGAGATGCCATCTCCAGCAGCTGTTCTTCAGCCTTTCACATCTCTTTCTTAACTTCATACTCCAGTTTCCATGTTGAGTCTCTCTACATGTTTGTGGTCTTCTCATCACTGACTATTAGGATACTGTCAAACAATATACCATCCTACATGGTCTGAATCTCAAAACTAATTGAAGCAAGAGGCCTAAAATCAGGTTTATCAAACTTAGAGTGTTGAAGTTAATATCTATTAGGATTTAGAGTTTATAAGACTTTTAATATTAGCTAAAGAAGAAATCCTATTTAATATAAGAATCTTTGATGAAGAAGGATTTGTAATAAACTAGTTTATTACATTTCTTGTTTATTTAAGATGTTAGATTCCTTATTAGATTATGATTTTCTTTGAATAGTTAAATTTCTTAATTAGCTAGGACTTGAGGTCTATAAACAGGCTTGTAATTTTAAGCATTATATACAAGTTGAGAGAGATATAGAAAGGAGTTAGAAAGGTGTATCTTTTGAGAAAATTTTTAATAAAATATTATTCATTTCATTCTTCTTCTTGTTCTTTAGCTTTGTTCTTATGTTTGTTTTTATAAATTAACTACCACGTACACCCTATCTTTCTTTTCTAACAAGTGGTATCGGAGCTTAAGTTTGATTATTTAACATGACCAATTCAAACCTTCCACTTCAATGTCCTAGGTTGATAAATGACAACTATTAAACTTGGTGTATTCGAGTAAAAGCTTGGCTAGGTTTCTAAGATGTATAGGAGATGGTTGAAAAAGGCTTTGAGGAGCTTATAGATGGAGTGACGTTGACTTCAACCCAAATAGAGGTCGTGCAAAAGGCACAAAGGAAGGATTAACTAACACTAACAATCATCCACTAATCTCTGGATGACATCACTTTTGAGATAGTGGCCAACACAACCACTGTCAAGCAAGCATGAGAAGTTTTGAAAGAGTCAAACCAAGAAGCTAATAATGTGAGAAAGCTACTTCTACAAAAACTGCATGGTGACTTTAAAAAGTTACATATGCTTGAATAAGAGAATATTTGCAAGAGTATTGACCATATACAAACAAATGAAAAGATATGAGAAGAAGATGGAAGAGACATGTATGGTAGAGAAGATCCTACGCTCATTGCAAAAGAAGTTCCATTATGTGGTGATCGCGATAAAGGAGTCATAAAATATGGACTTTCTTTCAATACAAGGTTTCATGAGAAAATTATAAGCCCATGAGGAAAGAGTCAATGAGATTCAAGAGGATATGGGTGCACAAACACTGTTTTCAAAACAAGATGATTTTGGATATTCCCAAAAAGGAAGAAAAAGATTTGAAAGAGTAGGCTGAGGCAGCCCCAATAGATTAAATAGTCGACCGAATAAAGGGATCCGGTTGACCAGTTCAATTAGCAGTAACAATCCGAGATCCAGATTTAACAACAGGTTTGACAAATCAAAAGTTAAATACAAGTCATTATACTAGGGATTGTTGAAATCCAACCAAGAGGGTTGAAGATAATGTAAATCTTATGATAGAAGAAGAGATGGAAGCCACTCTGCTACTAGTGTATAATAAGAATATGCAAGATAAAGAAAACATATGGTACCTAAACAATGGAGCCAATAACCACATGTGTGGAGACAAAGACAGGTTCATGGAGCTTGATGAAACAATTAAATGAATGTCACATTTGCAGATCATTTAAAGGTTGACATTAAAGGAAAAAGGTACGATTTTGATTAAATTAAAAGATGGAAGTCATCAATTTATTGGTGATGTCTATTATATACCGATAGTGAAAAATAACACATTGAGCTTAAGACAATTACTAGAGAAGGGGTATGAGATTAAGATGAAAGAATGTATTTTTACATTATTTGATACTAAAGGAGATATGATTGCAAATATAGCCATGATAAAGAATAGAATGTTCTTGCTAAATATCAAGACGGACGTACCTAAATGCCTAAATGCATGTGTGAAAGATGAAACTTGGCTTTGGCATATGAGTCTTGGGCATGTTAACTTTAATAGCTTGAAGATGATGGCACAAAAGGAGATGTTGAAGGGTCTATCATTCATTATATATCCAAATTAGTTGTGTGAATGATGTTTGGTGGGCACACAATTTTGCAAGAGTTTTTTGGAGTCAACATCAAGAGCAAATCAACCTCTATAAGAAATACATGCTAATGTTTATGGTCCTATCAAACCATGTTTGTTTGGTAAAAACTTATATTTTCTACTTTTTATTGATGATTATAGTAGAAAGACTTGGGTATACTTCTTAAAATATAAGTCTAATGTGTTTAGTTTTTTTAAGAAGTTTAAAGTATTAGTTGAAAAGGAAAGTGATTATTCTATAAAATCACTTAAAACAGACAGGGGATGAATTTTGTTATAATGATTTTAATGAGTTTTGTGAAGATCATGGTATAAAGAGACTACTAACAATGCCTAGATCCCTACAACAAAATGGCATGGTGGAGAGAAAGAATAGAAGCATCCTCAACGAGAAGCATGCTCAAAACCAAGAAAATGCTTAAAGAGTTTTGGCCTGAAGCTGTAGATTTTGCTATCTACTTGTCAAATAGATGTCCTGCTAAAAGCTTGAATGACATGACTCTACAAGAAGCATGAAGTGGAAGAAAACCAAGTGTCTCTCATTTAAAAGTTTTTAGAAGCATTGGTTATGTGCATGTAGATGATCAAGTAAGAACCAAGCTAGATGATAGAAGCAAAAAGATAATCTTTGTGGGCTATGACTAAAAGTCTAAAAGATACAAGCTTTACAACCATAATGAAGAAAAGATAGTGATTAGTAGAGATATTGAGTTTAATGAAGAAGGAGTATAAGATTGGAAGGTTAATGATGGTGAGAAATACGACTTGTTATCAATTCTTGATGAAGAGGAGGAAAGATAAGAAGATCATCAAGAACTTATAATCACACCTCCACAAACACCAATGAGCCCAACTTCTTCTTTCTTTTCTAATGAAAGCTCAAGTAGTGGCATTCCACCAAGTCCACTAAGAAAGACGAGGAGCCTTAATGACTTATATGAGATAACTAATTTTATTGATGATGTAACACTAAATTGTCATCTTGCTACATGCGAGATTATAATGTTTAAAGAAGCAATAAAGGATGTAAAATAAAGAATTAGTATGGATGAGAAGATTGCATCAATTAAGAAGAATGACATATGGAGATTGGTTCCTAGACTAAATGAAAAAAAACCCATTAGGTTTCAAATGAATCTACAAAGAAAAAAAAAAGAATCCCAAAGAAGAAGTTGAGAGATACAAGGCACGGTTAGTGGCAAAAGGTTATAGTCAAAAGCATAGGATTGATATGAAGCGGTTTTTGCTCCTATTCCTAGATTGGAGACCATTCGATTAATCATTGTCACCACTGCCCAACATAAATAGAGAATCTATCAAATGGATTTCAAATCAGCCTTTCTTAATGGCTTTCTTGAAGGAAAGATCTAAATTGAGTAACCTATGAGTTATGAAGTAAAGGGACATGAAAACAAGATTTTAAAGTTAAATAAAGTCTTATATGGATTGAAGCAACCCCCAAGGGCTTGGTATAGTCGTATTGATGGCTATTTCCTGAAGAATGGATTTGTTAAGTGCCATCATGAATCTGCTATCTATGTAAAGATCAAAGAGAGTGGTGATACACTTATTGTATGTTTATATGTGGTGACTTAATCTTTCCAAAAAATAATCCAAAGATGTTTGGAGACTTCAAGCAAGCAATGATCAAAGCGTTTGAGATGATGGATGTTGGTCTCATGTCCTACTACTTAGAGATTGAGATCAAACAAGGAAAAGATAGAATCTTTGTGAATCAAGAGAAGTTTATAAGGGAGATTCTCAAGAAATTCAAAATGTAGGATTGTGCAAAAGTAAACACTCGAGTCGAGTGTGAAGTGAAGATGTCAAAGAATGATGAAAGGGAGAAGATAAACTCTATAACATTTAAGAGCTTAGTTGGGAGTTTAAGATATTTGACATGCATTTGTTCGAATATTTTGTATGGAGTAGGACTTGTGATTAGGTTCATGGAGACACCAACTATAACTCACTTCAAAGCCTTGAAATGAATGAATTCTACGATACATCAAAGGTACCATAGATTTTGGCTTGTTCTATAATTATTCTAATAGCTATGATCTTGTGGGTTATAGTGATAGTGATTGGGCTGGAGATATGGATGATTGAAAAAACACTACATGTTTGGTTTTCTACACGAGAGACACAACTTTCACATGGAGTTCAAAGAAGCAATCTATTATCACATTATCTACTTGTGAAGCTGAATATATAGCTACCACAACATGTGTTTATCATTCCATATGGATAAGAAGATTATTAAAGGAGTTGTGAATCTAAAAATCCAGTTTTTCATGTCAGAAGTAAATCACATTGACAGAAGATTTTATTATTTAAGAGATTGCATTGCAAATAAGAAAATTAAAGTTAAGTATGTGAAGACTCAAAACCAAGTCACGGATATTTTCACAAAGCCACTCAAATATGATATTTTTACAAAGATGAGAGATATGCTAGGAGTTATGAAGAACAATGACAGTTGATATTGAGAGAGAGTGTTGAAGTTGAATATCAATTAGGATTTAGGCTAATATGATTTAGAGTTTATAAGAGTTTTAATATTAGTTAAAGGGAAAATCATATTTAATATAGGAATCCTTGATGATGAAGGATTTGTAATAAACTAGTTTATTACAATCCTTGTTTAATTATAATGTTAGATTTCTTATTAGATTAAGATTTCCTTTGAATAATTTAATTCATTGATTAGCTAGGACTTGAAGCCTATAAATCAGCTTGTAATTTTAAGCATTATACACAAGTTGAGAGAGATATAGAAAATAGCTAGAAATGTGTATCTTTTGAGAAAACTTTTAATAAAATATCATTCATCTCATTATTTTTCTTGTTCTTTGGCTTTGTTCTTATATTTGTTCTTATAAATTAGTTACTACATCCTATTCTTCTTTTCCAACATAAAGTAATTAGGGTTTAGAATCTCTTGAGGTTTGCATACACCGTCATAATTTGGGTTATCAATTAGAGGAGCATGAAATCCTCTTTTATAAGTAGGATTTCTCTTCATTGATATTTTCCATTAACCATAGCCATGTGCTTTGTTACACTTCGGATTCTTAATTTTTGGTGCCTTCCTTTCACCATCCTCTTCGTTACCATAATTGCTTGGAAGCATTAGGACCATCAATTTCCCCAGCTTCATCATCCAACCATGAAATCCATCCAATAGCTAGCTAGACCAAGATACAAATAATAAATTTTTTTAAAGGATTAATATGGATTGGGTTGCACCATCATGGGTGACCCAAATCCAGTTTTTTCCTTCATCTCTCACTCATACAGAATAGGATCAACTCTCTCATTAATTCTATAATATTCATACTTAGCAAATAGGTTTCTGTGTGACCATGCATACTTCGAAAGCTCATTTTCTATACATTTATTAAAAATAGATAGCTTCTTGAATAATAGGTTATAAAGTAGATGCAATAAATGGTACCCTTGATCATTTATCATATATATTTTTTTATCTCTCACAATCTCATTCTTGAATAAGTATGTCTTATCATATATATAAACATAATTGGTTGATCAATGAATACAAGCCAATTTAATACTACCAAAATGATCTTCATATCTTCTCGATTTCCTCAACTTCTATTTAACTTGCTTTTCTAGTAATGACCTTGTATATAAATCATTCATAATTTTATGGAACCATAAGAAATAACTCTACAACTTTCATGTTTTATGTTTTGAGAGATACTAACTGCTTCAAGGAATAAATTGGGCATAAAGTCGCTTCAACTATATTGCCAATGTGCTGGAATGTCCTTTGGCATGGAAATCTATTATGATATGATTTATTTTTGGAAACTTCCAAATTTGGTGCATGAATGCCATTTGAAGACAACAATTTCCTTGTTATTCCAGGACTCTATTTTATTATTTAATAATTTTATTAACTATTTAGATTTGATGGTTATTATTAGAGGATAACGTTGGGAGTATTTTTAGGAGATTTTGTAGGCTTCTAAAGAGAAAAAATAACATGTAAAAAAGTTGATTGAGATCATATTAGACTTGGCTCCTCTCTCTTCCCTCTTCTCTTTTTCTCATTTGAGTTTTCATCATGGTACTATGTAACTAAACTTTTTTTAGTCAAAGGAAATAGAAGCCTCAGAATTAATAACAAAGTAAGATCTAATTTGTTCTCATTGTTGAGTTTATGCTTTAAGTATTGAATATTCTTTGGTGTTTATTTTTTATGATTGTCTCGTTTAATTATCAATGGGGTTGTAACCCAATTTTTTACTCCCTTTTCAAAATATTAAAAAATAAATAAAAATTTAAAAATAATAATAATAATAATATATATTTTATGCATTCATGTAATTTTCAACATCATTTTTGAAAGAATCCAAAATTTTTAAATTTGTTTTCACCGCGTTCAATTATTAACACTTTCATTTCAAAATTTTTAATTAATTTTTCTCATTGAGTTAATGTTGTCATTGCCTTTTTCAAGAAAAAAAAATCAAAATACAAAAAAAATAAAAAATAAAAAAAATAAAAACAAAATGAATGAGGGGACTAAAAGCGTGAAGGAAAAAAAAGGACCAAAGTGACTTTAAGTTATTTGTTCACCAAGTTGCCTAAAGATCAAGCAATTGAGAGGAAATGAAAAAAACTCTTTGGCTTGTACATATTGAAAAAATTTAGCAAGACAGAGGCAGAAAGGCTATAAAAACATTAACCTAGGAGGACCTATAAAATACACAAGTGAAAAAAGAAAGAGCTACTCTCTCACACATAAAAAAAACCCTAACTGACAGCCATACAAAAAGATCATCCCCCATCTGTAACATCCTCCATTTCAGGATAAAAACAACAATCTCATGTCAACCGAAAACAAAGTAATATATATATATATATATATATATATATATATATATATATATATATATGTTCATGGTTTTCGTATTAAAATCTACCGAAATTTTGGCAGAGTTCTCCTTATATCGGAAGGTCCCAAGTTATCGACATGTAACCTGTTTATACTTTTAATAACTTGCATCTCATAACTTAATCCCGACCCAATCATCCTGGATTTCAATTTCCACAAATATTCTCACACCTATTAACCACAATATTCATGATATACATTATATAACAAAATATCATTATGGATGGATAAAAAAAATATAAATACATAGACATAAAATATGGTTATATGAACTACAGAGTCAAGTTCATTCAAACAAGTTTAAACATTAATTATACAAATTAAGTTATACAAACATTTTCATGTTTACAAAATACCAGGGTTACCCCTTAAGTTAGGATCTATTCCTGTCGTGCATGCGATGATCCTGAAACAAAATACATATTATTAAAAGGTGAATATCACATAAATATAACAATACGAATATCTAACAATTTCAACAGGGTAACATACATTCATATTTTGTTCACTTCTCCTTTCTGGTTTTCATTAGAATCTCTTCCTTATTCAACTATTAATAAATGTTCCCTTTTTCACTATTAACCTTCATTCCAGACTTTATAAGATCAAACATGATTATTTTTGTTTAACACATTACCGATACCACTTTCACTGGTATCATTATCATCACCCCGTAGGAGTCGATGCAAGGTGATCCCCTTACCTGGGATCCTAACATACACTAAATGTATGCTAGCCAATACATGGTGATCCCCTTACCCGGGATCCTACCATACACTAAATGTATGCTAGCCAAAACATGGTGATCCCTTTACCCGCGATCCTAACATACACTAAATGTATGTTAGTCCAAATGTGACGATCCTCTTACTCGGGATCCTAACATACATTAAATGTATGCTAGTTTACGCCTCAAATCACACTTCTCACATTTCCTTTGTCAGTGATAATTTCATCACTTTGCAATTCACACAACAACCTTTTCCCTTGAGTACATATACATTCAACAATTCACATTTCACATCGGTAATATATATTAAATCATGGAATTTAACTAGAAGGTAAAGATGCGATTCACCTACTTGCAATAGAAGCTCTACTCGTACTCCCTTGTCGCTGTTGTTGCACCACGCTTGTGGTCCCTTCTATAAATCAAATGTTCGTCTCATAAATTTCCCTCACTTAAAGATATGTTTTATAATAACCATATCAACAATCATTAAGTATTTCTTTCAGTCATTTCTTAATATTTTACGTTTTTCTCATTTCAACCATTAATATTGTCGTTCTTTGTCCAACCCCAGTTATCATTCCTTTCTTTATATTTGGACTATTACTGTCCACTTGTTACTATCTCGTTTTTGAACTATTACTGTCCGACCTCTCCTTAAATTTTTAATTATATTTGGAGTTATAGAACTCCGATTCAAGCGAGATTTATCTCGTTAGAAAGTTAAGACATGAGGCTACAAGTTCTATGAAGAAAAGAGAACCCAGTTCTGCCTCTAAGACAGTCAAAATTGCTTATCATTAAACATTTAGATTGTTACTGTTCAATTGTTACTGTCTCATTTTTGAACTGTTACTATATAACCTCTCAGATTTTTAACTATATTTGGAGTTATAGAACTCCAATTCAAGCGAGATTTATCTCACTAGAAAGCTAAGACATGAGGCTACAAGTTCTCTAAAGAAAGAAGAACCAGTTTTATCTCTAAGACAGTCAAAATTGTTCATCAACAAACATTTGAACTGTTATTGTCTTATATTTGAACTGTTACTATCTGACATCTCCTTAGATTTTTAACTATATCTCGAGTTATAGAACTCCGATTAAAGCGATATTTATCTTGTTGGAAAGCTAAGACATGAGGCTACAAGTTCTCTGAGAAAAGAAAACCTAGTTCTGTCTCTAAGACAATCAAAATTACTCATCAACAAACATTTAAACTGTTACTGCCTTATTTTTGAACTGTTACTATCTGACATCTCCTCAGATTTTTAACTATATCTCTAGTTATAGAACTCCGATTAAAGCAATATTTATCTTGTTGGAAAGCTAAGACATGAGGCTACAAGTTCTCTAAGAAAAGAGAACCCAGTTCTGTGTCTAAGATAGTCAAAATTGCTCATCAACAAACATTTGTACTGTTACTGTCTCGTTTTTGAACTGTTACTATCTGACATCTCTGCAAATTTTTAACTATATTTGGAGTTATAGAACTCCAATTCAAGGGAGATTCATCTCGTTGGAAAGATAAGACATGAGGCTACAAGTTCTTTAAAGAAAGGAGAACCCAGTTTTGCCTTTAAGATAGTCAAAATTGCTCATCAATAAACATTTGGACTGTTACTGTCCAACTGTTAATGTCTCGTTTTTGAACTATTACTGTCTAACCTCTCCTCAGATTTTTAACTATATCTAGAGTTATAAAACTCAAATCTATAATTTAACATCCAGGTATCAATTCATAATCGATTTTAAATTGACTCAAAAGACTATGTTTAGAATACCTTACTCGGTACGAATCAAGGACTCAGTCTCTCCTTTTCTTTCTAATGATAGCTGATCCTCCCCTCTTCTCTTCTTGTTCAATTTTTCTTGTTAATCCCTTGCCAACCACTGTTTATTCGACCTATAACCTTTAATCTTGGATGGGTTGTTGAAATTTTGGTGTTTCTCTCTTGATCTGTAAAAATGGATACAAAAACTCCCTTTTTTTCTTCATAATAGCTGCAGATTTGTTTTTGGTAAGAAAAGGAGTATTTATGCTCTATAATTATTCTTATTTGCATTTAGGCCCTATTTTCTTTAAGTGTATTCATTTTGCCCCCACTTCTTTTTAGTTTAGTTTATTTTCTTTAATTTAATCTAGTCTTGATTTTCTTGGGATTACATTCTCCCCTCCTAATAAAAAATTTCATCCTCGAAATTCAAGTTGTGTAGCTATGTCAGAGAATAAGTACAAAAACTTATCCTTCATCTCGAATTCTCTTTCCCATGTTTCTTCTTTTATTCAAGAGCTTCTCCATAATACTCTCACCATGGGAACTCTCTTATTCCTCAACAACTTCTCATCTCGTTCTAAGATCTTAACAGGCTTAGTTTTCATGGTTAGATCCCCTTTAATCTTTATAAGAACCTGTGGCAATACCTGTGAGGGGTCTATCTTAGCCTTTCATAGAAATGACACATGGAACACATTATGAATCTTATCCAAATATAGAGGCAATTCTAATCGATAGGTAATTGGCCCAATTCTTTCCTTAATCTCAAAAGGGCTAATATATCTCGGGGCTAATTTCCTTTTTACTCCAAATCGAATGATGCCTTTCGAAGAAGCCACCTTCAAAAATACTTTATCCCCTACTTGGAATTCCAAGGGCCTTATTCAGTTATCTGCGTAACTTTTTTTTTCTATCATGGGCTTTCTTCATCCTCTTTTTGATCACCCTCACCTTGTTAGTTATCAGTTGCACCATTTAAGGTCCCAAAAGCTTCCTTTCTCCTACTTCCTCCCAAAAAATTAGGGTACGACATTTCCTCCCATATAATGCTTCATATGGAGCCATACCAATAGTAGTTTGATCGTTATTATTATAAGTAAACTCCACCAATGGTAGGAGATCCTCCCAATTCCCTTCAAACTCCAGCACATAGGACATTAGGAGATCCTCAAGAGTTTGAATGGTCCTTTCAAATTGACCATATGTCTGAGGATGAAATGTCATGCTCAGATTCAACTTTGTCCCCATTGCCTGTTGTAAGCTAGGCCACAATCTCGATGTGAACCTTGGATCCCGATCCGATATAATTGAAACTAGCACTCCATGAAGTCTGATTACTTCATTTACATACAATTTTGCCAGCTTATCCACCGAATCCGTCATCTTTATAGGAAAAAACAAAGCAAATTTTGTTTGTCGATTCACGACCACCCATATAGCATTATTCCCCTTCTTTCCCCTAGGTAATCCCGTCACAAAATCCATAGAAATATCCTCCCATTTCCATTCTGAAATTGATAATGAATGTAACTTGATTAGTACTTAAAAGTGCATTTTATCAAGGTTTTATATCATCATTTTACACTTGAAGTATCAATAACTCCTTAACTAAAGCATGTTTTATAATAACAAGTCTGATACCATAAGATACCTTTAATTTATGGTAAATATTCATCTTAAACACAGGCCCATCACATAAATGAAAGGATTGATTGATGAGTTTAAGTACTGAAATTGAAAGGTTAAAGAGAGGGCCAAACTTAGAAAAGAGATGCTGGTTTAGTCCAAACTGGAACACTGTTCAGTCATCGAGTCATATCTGGAGCTGTAGATCTTGGATTTAGGTCTGCTTTATATGGATGGAAAGCTAAGACATGGGCCTAAAACTTTCATGGGGAGTCCAAGATTTAAAAAGGCCATTTTCAAGTCCAAATTATAATAAAACGGAGAAGTCTGAGTCTGTCCTATAGCCCAGACACTATTCAGTATTGAACCTATATCTCAAGTTCTAGAAGTCTAAATGACCTCAATGTTTTCCTGAAAAGCTAAGAAAATATCCTAGAACTTTCATGATTTAAGTCTGTTCACTCAATCATCATGCCTACCTTCTTCAAACCGAGACCCATTTTCTACACACCTTTGTTTTCCATCAATTCTAAACAATAATACCACCATCAATAATAGTCATCCATTCACCTTTCAGACCACCATATCAGCTTACGTTTGTCTTAAACTAATATCATCCACTTCTTAACACATGACAAACCCTCTAATAGCCACCAACAACTATGACAACAACTCTTCCACAACCATAGCCAACCATAACCAATAATAACAGTAGCCTAATCGATGGTGGGAAGGAAGAAGAAACTGAGAACAAACCAAGAAGAAAAGGAATAAAAATAACCAAAAAAGTAAAACTTTCCTTACTTGGATAGTTTCAAATTTTAGCCTATAGAAAGAGGCATTTGCCATGCACTTGGTTTTCAGATCAAGATCATGTTCTTGCTTTATCTCCTTTTGTAATGCTTAAGTTTTGTTTATATTAATCTCTTGCTTATGCTTTTCATTTCCTTTCCTTTACTTAGTTAACTAATATCTTATTTATGTTCTTATCCTGTTTATTTATGTTTCTCTTCTTCATTATGTTTAGCTAAGTTTGTTATGTCAAGGTGAAAAGGTTACACTAATGGTGTAAGAATAAGTATATTATAAATTTAACATGGACTTTAATGTTTGATACTAACATGTTTTGTATTTATTATCTTATTCACTCATAATACTTTGCTTGTTAAATGGTTAATCTAGATTTATGTTGTTTAACTTTGGTACAACAAATAATTGACACTTTCATAGCCCAAACTGTATGGTATAACCGACACCTGTGTTATGAAAGGAACTTGATTTGCTGTTAATATAAGTTATAATCATGAATACGTGACAACATTTACAAGTATTAGCATTATTCGAATGAGATAACTAATGTAATCTGTTAATAATTTATAATCTGATTGGAACCTCCTTTGTGTGTGGTTTCCAGTTGAATAATAAGAGTTTATACTATACTTGTTTGAAATACCATTAGTGGATCCTCTAACATTGACAATTGCTTTTATCATTGTTTAATCCTTATATCAATATCACATTTCAAAGCTCTCTTCAACTCCTTTTCTATTGTTATCTATTTCTTTATTTGTAGTTTATACAGTTAACCTCCCTGTGGTTCGACCTTGGTCTTGCCAGGTTATTTATTACTTCGATACTCCTACACCTGGGAGAAGACATCAATCTTTTGGTCGTGTGATAACTCCCCTGCATGTTTTTGGTGTTCTATAATATTTTCTATATATATACATTTCATAATACTACCAAGCCACACAACTACCACCACTCCTGTCTTTTTATCCTCGCTAGCATAAAAACCTGACACTAGTGGCCTAAAATCAATAACCACAATAGCAGCCTTTCCACTTCTTAACATCGTCGATGATGGCTCTCCTCAACTACATTTCCTCCTCTAACTAGCTATACCACACACAACCATTATCAATCATTCACTCAATCATCATGCCTAGCTTCTTCAAACCGAGACCTATTTCCTACACACCTTTGTTTTCCATTAATTCCAAACCATAATGCCACCATCAACAATAGTCATGCATTCACCTTTCAAACCACCACATCAGCTTATGTTTGTCTTAAACCAATATCATTCACTTCTTAACACATGACAAACCCTCTAATAGCCACCAATAACTATGACAACAACTCTTCCACAACCATAGCCAACCATAACCAATAATAATAGTAGCCTAATCGATGGTGGGAAGGAAGAAGAAACTGAGAACAAACCAAGGAGAAAAGGAATAAAAATAACCAAAAAAGTAAAACTTTCCTTACTTGAATATTTTGTTGGAGGTGGTTCCTAGTTACACTACTGGCATGGACGTGAAGAGAAGAGGGAGATCAAATTGATCCAACATTTTTCTTCAATCTATCAACATCAGCGCGTGGTCTTACGCTTTGACAGTAACGGTGGTGTGTTAAGACTATGCGTCACCACTATTACTCCATTTCTAAAGCCTTTCAGCATTGTTCCCTTGTTTACAAAAACCTCTCCAATATATTCCTAATCTTTAAAAGGTCCATTTCAGAATTTGGATGATGTTTAGTTTATGTATTAATTATTTTTTAATTTTGATGGTTTGTAAATATATGATTGTAGGGTGTGTGAGTTGATTAGTGAAAAAATATCCAAAAGACTCTAAATAATATGGACATGAAAAAAACAATTATGTCTTTGCATTCATTACTGAAAATGGCAAATAGGTTGGTTAACTCTCCTTTATAACTATCAAATTCTTATGAAAAGGTTTTACCTTTTATTAAATAGGCCTCGAAGTTAGAATTGAAGTCTTTCCCCAAACATTTGAAGTATGTGTATTTGGGAGAGGATGAAACCCTACCAGTGATTATTGCAAATGTTCTAACCGAAGTCCAAAAAGAAAAACTACTTCCCATCTCTCTTTAATACGGTCATTGAGGTCTATATTAAGTGTGGGGGGGGGGTTACAAGTTATCTATGTTGGTGGCACTATGCTCTACTTTGGCAATTCTAATATGCCTGCATCTTCATGTTTGTTGCAAATATAATTTTCATATTTATGGGATCAAAATATGTTTTATGGTGGTGCTAGCTATTTCAATGTCTTGATTGTTAATGTCATTAATGAATTCCTAATTGAGCTCGTAAAAAAATCATAACATGATTTAATGATGGATTTTTTTTAAGATTGTTTAGTTAAGCTATTTTCTTGAAGACTAAAGTAATTGGATTTTGTAAACACATGCGCATGAGATTTTGAGCCTTCTGACCAACACATCAATGATGATATTGATTTGGTTTCTCTAGAACTTACTCTGATTCTAATTAAAATCATACTCTTACATGCATACATGAACATGATTAAAGCATTCTTTGTTATGTACCTTATATAGCCTAGCAGCCCACTGTTTGATAAATTTTCTTTGATTATAAACTCGCATTACAAGCCATAAACTAAACAGTGTCTTACCCAAACCTTAAAATTAATGGAGCATCATACATCATTATACAATCATGGAAATACATGAAATAAATGTGAGGGTGTCTTAAATTCAGAAATGGCTATATCAGGTGCGAGGGAACAAGCTTTTACTTTGAAAAAAAAAGAAGCCATATTATATTATGATTGCAAATTAAGGAATTTGTTTTAACTATTGAACGATCAATTTTCCAATAAAGAAGGGTAATGTAGCTTTAATGTTCGCCTAGTTCAAAATGGCTGGGGAGTGTTTAAAATTTTATTTCTTATTTTGGGTATTTTGTTTTATTGGTTTTGATGGCTTTTAAGCTACCTTACCAAAGATTTCATATCTTGAACTAAGCCACATTACAACCCTTTGAAATACCTTATGATTAGTGAAATGCATAAAATCTAAATGGTGGAGAATGAGATAATTCATAAGCTTCTAGCAGATCATTTCCATTTGAATGAAACACTAACCTTTTAAACACATGAGAATTGAGTGATCATTCATGTGAGGTCGACTATTTGGTTGTTTTATTCTAAAGTAAAAACACTTGATAAACAATATTAAATTTATTGGAATGTCATTCATGATTTGTTATGATAGTTTGAGAGTTTAATTGTTGTTCGTTGATGGCATTACATTTTAAACATTGGAAAAGTAAAATTAAAATTTTTCCTGAGGACATGCAAAAGCTAAGTGTGGAGGAATTTGATAAGTAAAAAATATACATATGTTTTTATTCCTTTTACACTATGGTTTCTAATGTATTTTGAGCTTATTAGAAGTTATTTTTATGAGTTCGACATGCCTAAAAGACTTTGTGAATTAATTACTAAAAGATAAGAATTTCTGCATTTTATATTTCAGACCTTTGCTTCTTGTGACAGGTTTTTCACCGAGTTATAATTTCAGAATGTGAAAGTGGGCTTAAACAAAGTTACAGTGCACATATCAAGATTTTCAGGAAGGTATTATGGGCACAAATACAAGTTTGTTTGGACCTTTAATCAAACTTTTAAAATCGGGCTGAAATCCTACTTGAAGCAAGATTCTCTACTTTTACACTACATATTGAAATAGACATATCTTGAGCCTCAAACATCGAAATCATGTGATTCTAAAGCCCAAAACATCTACACATTTAGGACTACAACTTTTATATAGGATGTTAGGTTAGATAAAATAGTTTTGAAGACTAAATCCCAAACACAATTTGAATGACATGATTGGTCTCCTGATCTAATGAAGAAACTAACAGTGTCGAGCATCCCACCACAATTGAGAGTTTGATATAGAAATAGTAAGCCTTAGGATCTAAGAAAGTGTAAATCAATCCTACAACATTCCATGAATGAAAGAATATAGTTGGAATGGTCGGATATTGCAAGAAACCAAGTCAGAAAGAAAGTCTAAGTTACAGTAGAGTGTAAATTAAAACAGAGTTATGATAGCAGCAGAGTCAGTTTTCAACACAAATTCTAAGTGATTTAACCAACCTTAAGAACTAAATAAAGAATGAAGGAATTAAGTAGCATAAGGACTTCTAATTAGCCTAAAAATCCTAAAGAAATTTGGCAGTCAATGGAGAGAATAAATAGAGCAGAACACGGCTAAAACAAGAGCTCGATAACATTGTTTTCTTCTATGTTTTTGTCATTTTTCTAGTAGTTATCAACTGAACTTTGGCTTTCAGTTCAAAGGGAATAAACACCATCTTTATTATTAAGTTGTGAGAAGTAACGTTATCATTGTAAGTTTTTTCATATTCAAGTACTTATTTATCTTTATTTTAGAATTATACTATTGATTTTTGTTGAATTGTTTTGAGATGGTATGCATGTTCTTATTTCAATTCATAATTGTTATCATGAACTAGAATAAGAAGCAAAGGAGTTAACTTGATTGCTATAACTATCACTTGAATTTATTAGGGAGAAATAAGCTAAATTAAATTTCTCAAACTTTTGAAAGGTTGATTAAAATAAATTTTACAAACTTTGCTCCAAAGACTACTGTCGAGTGAATTAAAATTACTTTTCAATATTAAATTCGCTTGATGGTAAGAAATTGATTATAAAACTTTATCTAATTAATTTACTCAAAATCTCCTTGATCACCCTTAATTTTAAGGGACATTGAATTTTTTTTTTTTTTAAATTGAAAGAATATTCATTTTACTTTGATGATTAATAGATTTATAGGAATAGATGTCTAGGCATTTGAACTAAGTTAACAACATATCAATTTATTATTTTTATTTTTAGAATTTTGTTTCTTTAATTTTTTATTCAAATTCCCCATTCTATTTTATTTTAGTATATTGTAGGAAGATTAAATGAAATTTCTCTTGGGTTCGACTTGCACAATCATACTACAAATTTATTTTGTTTGTGATAGAAAAGTTAGAATTTTATTAGTGATGATTTAAATTTTATTGGTTCAGGAGAGGTTACAGGGACTGCACGTTAATCGGGTACAACTATATGACGTGAGACTTTAGGTAGATGCTTGACACCTCGACACCTTACAATTACTTTTAAGGTTTTATTAATTCTATAATCTTGAATCCTTTAAATGCATGTTCAAAATCTTTATGTTGAAAGTATAAAAGAAAAGAATGAATAAAGTGAAAGAACCAGGAGGTGTGAATGGCTGAATTTAAGAGGTGTCCTTATGTGGATGGCTGGATTTGATTGGCATCCTTGTATAGATGGCCAGATCTATTGACATCCTTAAGTGGATGGCCAAATTTAGTTGGCATCATTGTGAGGATAATTGGGATTATGTGACAACTATATGGATAACAAGTTTTAAACAAGACATTAAGTTGTAGTGAAAGTTTTAAAGGTGACCAACATAGTTTAACGAATATTCTATAAGGCAGGGAGTAATGGTATTAATTAAGATTAAGAACAAGATTGATTAATAGCCAAAAAAGTATGGAAATTAATTAACAAAGAAAAACTTATGATAGGTTGTAAGGATGACAGGGTAAGGGTTGGTGATAGAGAAATAAACACAAATGGGTACAGTGTATCCAATGGGATAGGGTTGGTTTACTTGGAAAACTTAGATAAGGAGATTAAGGTGAGACGTTAATGGAAGATAGGATGATTAAGACAACAAATGCGTCCTAAGGTAAAGTAATGAGTAGTAATGTTAATAATCAAACTAGAAGATGATGGATGAGTGTAGGCCAGTATATATGATAGGTGAATGACCGTTGTTCTAAGGATTTATATATAGAATAAAAGCAATGTTTACATATACTATAAGTGGCAACAATAGTGAAAGTAAAATGGATTGAAAGTGAGACGATAAATGTGTGTGTGTGTGTGTGTGTGTGTGTGTGTGTGTGTGTGATGTCAAGTTGAGTTATTAAGATGAACTAATTGTGTCTTGTTTATAGACTATTAGGAGGTTCAGGTTATGATGTAAGAGTAGTAAAAATATAGTTGTTGTGGAAGTTCAAATGGTAGTAATTATAGGCCCCAATGACAATGTAGGGTGTAGATTTACTAGGTTTAATATGGTTAATATGTGCAAGTAGTAGCTTGATATAAAAAATTCCTTTTTAGCTATAGATAGTGATGATAAACATCAAGGCATTTTATATCTTTTGGGTATATAATTAAAAGATTATAAATTTATGACTTATGATCTAAATGCTTTTATCTTCTTGCACCTGTATAGCTAACTTAAGTTTCTTAACTTGTTAATGTTTATGATTTTATTATGGTTCGAATATTGTTTCATTTATTCCATTTGCAATTGTCTTTAATGCTAAAAAAAGGTGTCATACTTGAAAGAAAATATGAAATTGTTGTTTAAATAATGATGAGATATGATTCAGGATGATTGGATTAAAGAGTTGGAAAGTTGTTATGGAAGTGCATAGGTATTTATCGATAACTTGAGATGTCTTGAATATAGAGGAAACTCTACCAAAACTTCAGTAGAAATTTTAGCAGTGTTTATATGAATATTTAAGAATGTGTAAAAAAATATATTACCTATTTCTTGTGAGTTTCATGGCTCAAAAGGTTATAGAAATACAAGGTGTTATTTTTTTTTCATGTGAAACAAGTATCATTGTCCCAAAAATTGGGGTCGTTATCAATTGTAAGGGTCCTACAAGCTTTTGATGCTCCATCTTTACTTGTTAGCATATTACACATTGAGCCACATAGTTTGCTATCTCCTTTTTCATCATATTAAGCCACCAATGAAGTTTTTTCAAATGCTTGTACATTCTGGATGCACAACAAACTTAGATTCGTGAGCTTATTTTAAAACTTTCTTTTTCAGGGCATTATCACTAGGTAAATACATCCTTTTACCAATTGTTACCATTTTGTCTTCTAGAATTTAAAAAGGCGTTTTCATTCCTGATTTCACCATATATTTACTTTCTCCTGATCGCATGTTGAGTTGTGCTAATAAGAACCCTTCAGGTCCAATTCTTATTTGTGCATAAAATTTCTTCACTTCTCTTCTTTAAATCATCAATAATTGTCTTTTTCTCGTGGCTAAGAGCATCTGCAACAATATAAGCCTTTCCCGAGTAATAATATATCACGTAATCATAAACTTCTTTAATTAACTTTATTCATTGTCTTTGTTGTAAAGCTATTATAATTCGTGACCCATACAAGTAGTGTTTTCACAATCTCAAATAATCTACCACCTCTAGATCTTTCAGGGGTTTTCAATGTACAATCACCCTTTCATGTTATATCAACACACAACTCAACCCTTTCTTTGATGAATCATTATAAGCGTATAAGGCAATGCATCCAGCCAATGCAGTTCAATATAAGCCATTACTTTTCTATCTTATCTGGTCGGTATGGTAAAACGTCCTTTCTATTAGAAAGCAAAATTAAAGATATAGATCCTTTCCATTTCGACGGCAAAACATTCAACCTTGTTGCAACCAAAACTCACCACAAAAATTTATAGGTTAATAATCTATTGCAACATCAATCCCACTCACCGACCCCTAAATCTCCTAATTAAAACCTCACCAATCCCCTCCTGTCCAGTCTCCACTAGTCTCCATCTCAATTATGCCACCATCACATATCCAAGTGGGACTTTTTTACAGTATATACAGTGAGGAATCTCGTTTGCAACCAAACAGTTTAATCCATTAAATGAATCTCCCTATTAAACCTCTAGTGCCGAACAAAGCTGTCCATCATAGAGTGACATTGAGTTGAGTTGCATTTCCAAAATTGCAAGAGAAAACGGAAGTGACCATACCGGATTTTCTCATACCAGATCTGTCCCACATGAGATTCAACATCCTATAATATTCTGAGAATGAGAGATCAAACATTCTTGTCCAGGTGATGGTCGGCTGAGTAGCTACAGTGTGTTTTGGTCCCATATAGGTAAGAAATAAAACAGTAATTGGGTAGCCTGCAACACACTTACTGACTTATCCATTTCTCTATTCTTTTCTGGAATACTTCTTTATATTCCACTTGTCTCTTGCTCTCTCTTATGCAAGCTTATTCAAAATCTATGTTTCTTTCTCATATTTAAATATCTTCTTCTTTGTATATAAGTCTCGATCTCTTTAGTATTTGGGTAGCCTGCAACACACTTACCCCGACAGTATTTGAACAAAACCTTTAGTTTTACTTTTGCCTTCCAGAAATGGCTACAAGTTCTGCGGAAGAGAAACGAGAGCATTCGGACTTCAGTACTCAAGAGGAAGAAGATCAGGAAGAAGAAGCATTATCACTGTGTGATTTACCAGTCAATAGGATGAAAGAAGAGAACAATCAATCAAGTAGACATCAAGAAGCTCATCAAGGAACTGAAACAAATCAAGAAGATTTCGACTTCGGTCCCTGGGGTGGTGATGGCTATCTTTCTAAGAAATCAGATATGTGTGCAGCTGATGATATATTCTTTCAAGGCCAAATTCTCCCTCTTCGTATCTCATTTAGCTCAGAAAGTGGTGTTAACAAGTTCGAGAGTGATAGCAGCTTGAACCCAAGCCATTGCCTATCAAGGTCAGCCTCCACGGACCACAATTCAATTGGTGTTTTCACCACTTTCAGTGGCATGAGCAGCAGCAGCAGAAGTCATTACTCATCAAGCAGCAACAACACAAGCTCTGCTATTGCCAGCACAAGAATGATAAAACCAAAAATTCAAAACCAGTTTCTAACCCATCGAAGTCCAAAGCCTCAAATTAGACTATCCAGTACCTCACTGGGAAATGCAGCCTGTAACAGACCGAGAAATTCTTCATTTTGGGACTTTTTTAGACCGGGCTTGATCCGTACACCAGAGATTGAATTACAAGATCTTAAGGTCCGTAATTCTGTTAGTAGAAATAGTAGCTCTAGTAGCAGCAAAAGCAATTCAAGCATCAAGAAATGTGGAAAAATTAATGTTAGCAGTGACAGCAGTAAAAGCGGGTGCAAAATCAAGAATATGAGTAGACATAATAGCAATGATTGTGGGAAGAACATGGAGAAACGGAGGAAACAGAGTTTGTGGCAAAAAAGGGAAGGGTTATTAAGTGGTTGTAGCTGTTCAGTTAGTGCAGTGAAACCATTTCCCTTGAAAAGCAGTAACGACAGGAGTCGTAGCGCAGGAAATGGCAATAATGATAAAAGTGAAAGAGGGTCAACAGAGGAGAAGCTGCAAGAGTTGAAGATGAAGAGAAGAATTGTGAAAAAGCAGCTGATGCAGCAGCAGGGAAAGCAAGCTATTTCACGTCATCGAACGTTTGAGTGGATAAAGGAGCTTCCACATGCTACCTATCTTGATCATCAAAAGGAAGTTATCTAAATTTATTTTTTTTAAAAAAAAAATCCCTCTCGCGTGCCTGCATTCTTTTTATCATTGCCTTTGTTTCAGCCTTTTGTTTTTCGGATTCACTTTTTCTTTAATTTGAATTGTACTCATAAATTTGTTTTTCAAGTGAACGGGCACTGTAATCTAGAACTGCAACTCTACAAGTCTTGTTTTCATGGAGATTTTGAGTTCGTTAAAACCTAACCTCACCTAAAATTCTAGCAACTTTTTAGTTGTTTTCTATCTAAAATAATAATAATAATAACGACTCGGGTTTTTCTTTTTCCCAAGAAAGAAAGTCTTGGTAATTTAGTATATATTATTTTTAAGTAGAATTAAAATTAATTTTGAATATTATAAAATAATGTGTTAATGTTTTATATGTAATTTAAAATATCGTGATTTTTTTAATTAAAAATTGTAAATATTGTTTACGCTGTGGATAGAATTTCAAATCAATTTCCAACATGAAAAAATAATAATTACGTTATGAATATGTATGTATATATTGTTTATGCTTTATAAATATAAATTATAAAATATATGAATTGATAAAAAAATAAATTATTAACGCTAATTAAATATCAAAATGTAAAAGATAATATTCATATTAAAAATAAAAGATAGAGGCATATATAAATCTTTTATACTGATTATCATTTTTTTTCAAACATTTTCATTAATTTTATCTTAGGACTAAATGTTGTTGCCAATAACAAATTATTTTTTTACATACAAAATTTATAAAAAAAAATATAGCCATTTTATATAAAATTTAAGAGAAAAAATTCGTTTCAAATAAAACTAATCTCTTTAAAGTATCTCACAACTAAAACAAATTGTAAAAAGATCAATATTTAAATAGAAACAGTTATGAAAGGGGGTAAAGAATAATAATAATCATGCATTGATAAAGAATGTCCACATGTGTGGCCTTAATGAAAATCCAAGTACGCAGCCTTGGCGAAATTTATAAAAATTCATGTTTTTTTAAGATGAAAGATAGGCTACTTGATGTTGTCGAATGATATTCTTCAAAATACATTTTTGTTATAAAACACCTCCAAAATACCATCTAAAACCTCAAAAACAATTTTACAACTTCAAAACACCTTAAAATCACTCTTAAAATGACAATTAAACAAATTAAAATACAGCAAATACTAATCTACTACTTTCTTGTCATGTTTAGATGGAAAATCCATTTTCATAAACTTCTCTCGAGAAAGAGACCCATTGACACAATATCTATTTTTGGTGGTCATAATATGACTAACAAGCAACTTCTTGGTTTTTGATGAGTTTTTCTCTTCTCTCTCAAATCTAGAAACTAAAATATTTTTTGACTTGAATATAAATTTAAGAAACTTGAGAAAAACAAGCAACTAAAATAGTTTGGACTGAACCATCATTTCTTTTTTAAGCTTAACCCTCTCTTTCTTTTCTCAATTTCAGTAATTAAACTTATCAATCAATCCTTTGATTTATGTGATAGGCCTGTATTTAAGATGGACATTTACCATAAATTAAATGTATCTTATATTATATGACATGTTATTAAAAAACATGCTCTAGTTAAGGAGTTATTGATACTTCAAGTGCAAAATGATTATATAAAACCTTGATAAAAATGCACTTTTAAGTACTAATCGCACCCCCTAACCAGCTTATTACTAGTCCCTAGTAATCAAAGCATTAAAATAGAAAAACAATTTGCAAGTTCCACAAAGTAAGGCATTCATCATTCAACTTCTATTAATCTATCCAAATAAACAAATTCTCATTAAATTTATATATCTCCTTTATACTGTTGAAACAAGATATTAATAAACCTTTCTTTTATGCTCAATATATCAACACATAGTTATGGGGCTTTACTTGGAAGAAAACAAAATTTTGTTCTAATATTTAAGATTAACTTTCTTGGGTTGAGATTATTATCTTTTTTTTCTTATATATATATATATATATATATATATATATATATATATATATATATATATATATATAACTTAAAACACAATGCATATTTAACCCATGTAACGAGCTTTCAGCTAATGACTCCCAGACGAGTTGGTCTTAGGGCATTAGGTGTTTAGACACCCCTACGAGCTTAGTAACTCGGGTTGCAAATACTGACACGTAGATAGTGCAAGTTTGATTCCCTTAAGCTTTTTTCCTTAACCCATGTAACAATCATTGAGCCAATAGCTCCCAAGTCAGTTGACTTTAGGGTATTAGGTGTTAAAACACTCATTCGAGCTTAATTGCTTAGGTTAGGGAGGCTACGAAACCAAACTTATCTATGTTTTTATTATCATCAATATTATCAATTTGTTTTTTTTTTTTTTGGAAATTATATACAATCTTTTTCCCTTAGTTGTTACCTTTGACAAAAGAACATAAATAATGTAATAATCCAATGTGCAACTTTCAATCATATGGTAAAGTGTGTGTGTGAAAATAAAGGTTTAAGAATACTTGTTAAATGAGTATATGAGCAGAATCAAGTGATAACAATGCGACAGTTTGTAAACCTGAATGTTTCAAGAAGTATTTCGATAAACCTTGTTATGAATATTGCAAATAACAATTGAAAAATGTTTACTAAGATGCGTCTCAAGATCAATAAAATTCTCCCTTACTCTGCCATCCTAGTAATAAGAGTTTTGTCAAATAGTTTTATTAAAAACAAAAGCAGTTAGTTAGTTAGTTTTTTTTATGTCAACTACTACTCTCTCCCCCCAACTAAAGCAAGACATTGTCCTCAATGTCCTAAGGTGAAAAAATAGAGTACAGAAGACATCACCTGAAACAACGAACACTAACAAACCTCAAACACACTTAAACAAATATAAGAAATAACAAAACAAAATAAAATGCTATTAATAAAACCAAAGGACACAAGGTTTCACAAATGAAGGCTTAAATCCAATCTAAGCTTTTTATGGCTTTACATAATTGACCAATTTATGCGACTCATAAAGGGATCAAGTATAGGAATGAAAGATTGTAGTTAGTCAATCAATTGTTCAACAGTAGCAGCAGAGATTATGATTTTTCGTGCCAAAGATGTTAGAAATTCTTGTTCCATAGCTTGATCAAGAAAAGACAACAAATTATCATAAAAACCATTAACATTTAACAAGCCTATAGATTTATGGTGAATGTGCAGTTGGGCCCAAGAGGAATATAAAAGATCTCTTCTAATGTGCCCAGACCACCTGGTGAAGCATTGAAAGCATCAACATGGTTAAATATCGCATTCATTCGATCAGACACTGTGGAGACTTGTAGTTCCTCTCCAATTATTTTTCCAATGATGTCCCCTTTTGCTAAAGCTTTCGAGACGATCCCCAAAAGTTGATTGCCTCCTAAAAATACAGTTATTGAGACATCCCCCCCAGTAACCCAAGGCTGCCTCCCCCATACACTAAATGAATCTTTCTCTCAGCTAGTACTTGACCAAGATGATTTGCTGATTCTAAAAACTCCTTTTCTTTTCTAGGACTAGATCCACCGAAAACACAAATATTTCTTATGTGATGACTTGAGGAACCTGTCATTTCTACACACTTCTATATCTGTTGAATGTATGG
This sequence comes from Populus nigra, assembly GCF_951802175.1. NCBI lineage: Eukaryota > Viridiplantae > Streptophyta > Magnoliopsida > Malpighiales > Salicaceae > Populus > Populus nigra. The sequence goes on from NC_084856.1 coordinate 12,117,656, forward strand.
GTTGAGTTGAAATGAAAGGAAGGAAGAGAAGATTTTATAGATGAGAAATTGAAAATGCAATCATACCACTTATATGTAGGTCAGCTGGAGTCTTACTCTCTCTCTCTCTCTCTCTCTCTCTCTCTTTCTCTCTCTCTTTCTCTGTATTTATTTATTTTGAAAAGCATGTGTATGTATAGGTAGTTGTGATTGTGGCTCATATCTTTCCTTAGTTTTATGTCCAAGAACGACTTAAACGCTCTCTATGGATTGGGGATAGGCTTCCCATCTAGTTTTCTTAAAAACTGGCAAGCAGGGTCTTTTTTAATCAGATTACTAAGACTATGTTGAGCATGTTCTTTATAGAATTGTGGCCATAAATCATGAATTGCATGATGCACATCTCTATTAGGATATGTCCTAAAAGTCAATAGAAGATTTTCTAAAGATTCTTTATGTTTTGAAATAAATCCTGACTTTTGACAATTTTCATAAGCTTTGCAGAACACATGTGTGTCTTTGAACATGGTGGGCCAATAGAATCCATATTGTAAGATTTTTGCAATCATCTTTTATAACGAGAAATGACTATCACATGCCTCAGAATGACAAAGTTTAATGACACTACTAATCTCATTGTCCAAAATACATCTTTGAAATATTTGATTAGGACAATATTTGAATAAGAGTCATCCCAATAAAAGTTCTTCACTTCATTCAAAAACTTTCCTTTGTCTTTGGTACTCTAGTGAGTTAGCAAATCTCCTGTTGTAAGAAAATTGATATGATTAGCAAACCAAGGCATTGGACTAAGAGAAAGTAAGGATTCGTTAGGAAAGTAATCATCGATTGGTGTGATGTCGGATGTCGAATCTATTGTCAATCTTGACAAAAGATCTGTATCAACATTTTTGGTGCCTTTCTTATCTTAGATTTCTTCTTGAGAATAAATCATTTACAAATCTGCATATTCGTCAAACTTTGTTTTACTCACGGTGGATTCAAATTGATCATAAACTAATTCTTCAATAACATCTACTTCCTGTGAATCATTATCATCTCCAGGTTGCTTGTAAATGTTAAAAATATTCATCTTCAATGTCATGTTTCCAAATCACAGATTCATCAGTCCATTCCTATAATTAATCAATGCATTAGAAGTTGCAAGAAATGAACATCCTAAAATAACAGAAAATGAATTACATGCTTCAAGAGGTTGTGTATCCAAGACAATAAAATCCACAAGATAAATGAATTTATCAACTTGTACTAACACATCTTCAATTATTCCTCTAGGTACTTTTACAGATCTATAAGCAAGTAAAAGAGTTACTGAAGTTAGTTTTAACTCACCTAGATTGAGACTTTGAAAAACTAAATATGGAAGTAAATTCACACTAGCTCCAAGATCAAGTAAAGCTTTTTGAATTTTAAGTTCTCCAATAGAGCATGAAATTATAGGACAACCACGATCTTTATATTTCAAAGCATTATTATTTTGAAGAATAGCACTTGTTCGGCTAAAAAGGCTTTTTTTTTCACATTCAGTTTTCTCTTCACGATGCACAAGTCTTTCCAAAATTTAACACAGGAAGGTACCTATTTAATAACATCCAACAAAGGTATATTGATCCTTACATGTTTGAAAGTTTCAAAGATTTCAAAGTTGTGATTGACTTTCCTTTGTTTGGTCATGGTATAAGGAAATGGAAGTGTTGGCGGGGAATTGGTCTTTTTTTTTTGTAATGTTCAGATTCAAACCCTTCATTACCCTCAGAGATTGACTCATGATCTTTCTCACAAGGTTCAAGAATGAGTTTTTCAATAACCTTACCACTACGAAGAGTGATGACTGATTTGACTTGATCCATGTGTTGGCTTCTAGAGCTACTTGCATTTGCATTGTATTGCATGATATTTTGATGTGGTTGAGATGGAAACTTACCTTTCTATTGAAAACTAAGGGCAGATGTGAATTTTGCAATAGTATCTTTAAAATCTGTCATGGTTTGAGCAAGTTCAGTGTTGACTATCTCCTACTTTTAAATTAATACATACATTGTTTCCTCAAGATTTCTTCTAGGAGATGGAGTATAAGGAGGTGTATATCCATCTCAATCTGGCGATTTTCTAAATTTTATCTTTGGTTGGGTTAACTTGGAATCCTATCTAGAGATTCCCTTTAACCAGAACCTAAAATTGTTCCTCCTAATGGCGAGGTTTAAACTTCTTTTTTTCTTTTGAGAATTTTTTAATGGTAGGGTTTTTCTCATTTTTCTTCCAATGTTAAGATAATGTTAGTAGTTCGGTCAACTTGAGATCCCATCTGGCAATCTCCTTTAACCAGAACCAAAATTCTATGTATAGCTCGGTCAACCTGAAATCCCATCTGACAACTCCCTTTAACCAAAGCTAAAATCTATGTGTGGCTAGGTTAACCTGAGATCCTATCTGGCAATCTCTTTTAAGCATAACCAAAATTCTATGTGGAGCTTGGTCAACCTGAAATCCTATATGGCGATCTCCTTTAAGCAGAACCAAGATTCCACGTATGGTTGAGTTAACATGAGATCCTATCTGATGATCTCCTTTAACTAGAACCAAAATCTGTGTGTAGCTCGATCAACCTGAAATCCCATTTAGTAACTTACTTTAACCAAAGCTAAATCGGTGTGTGGTTGGGTTAACCTGAGATCCCATCTGGTGATCTTTTTTAACCATAACCAAAATTCCATGTGCAACTTGGTCAACCTGAAATCCCATCTGACAACTTCCTTTAACCAAAGCTAAATTTCATGTATTGATGAGTTAACCTGAGATCCCATCTGGCGATCCCCTTTAATCGGAACCAAAGTTCGTGCTAAAATCGGTCTGTTTGTAGCTCGATCAATCTGAAATCCCATCTGGCGACTCCCTTTAACCCAAAATACCATATATGGTTGAGTTAACCTGAGATCCCATCTGGCGATCTTCTTTAACTAGAACCAAAGTTGGTGTGTAGCTCGGTCAACCTGAAATCCCATTTAGCGATTCCCTTTAACTAAAGCTAAACTCTGTGTGTAGTTGGGTTAACCTAAGATCACATCTGGGGATCTCTTTTAACTATAACCAATACAAAAATGTGTGTGTGGTCTTGTTGTAATGGGTGACTTACTCAAGTGAAAAAATGTGAATGTTTTGAAACTAGTCTCATTATAATTGGTGACCCACCTAGATAAAAGATAAAAAGGTGAAATGGTCCCATTGTAATGGGTGATCTACCCAAATGGAAAAGAATGTGAAGTGGGTCGGACAACTCCTGTTAACCCAGTGAACAATTAATTCACTCTCCACTATTCACATGAACAGTGGATAGTGCACCATTGTTAGCCCAAAATAAGTGGATCGGGTCCGGTCCAGTCCAAAAAAAATTCAAAAAATATTTTTGAAAATTTGTGATTTTCTCGCGTGCTTTTTTATTCATTTGGATTAATATCGGTTTGTATTTTTATACCATAAATATACAAATCTGGTATTAAAATACGTGGTTTTCATCAAAACATTGTAAAAATTATAAAACAAAAAAAAAAGAGTCTTGTTTTCATGCATACGACCAAGTCTCTTGAAAAATTCATATTGTATTTTCATACAACAAAGAAAAATTCAAAAAATGTTTTAGCATGCGTTTTACCTTTAATAACCAATTTATTATAGTAACAAGGCCAAACAAAAATTTTAAAAATTATTATTTTTTCTTTTAGTATCGAGGATTACTAATTTAACGTATTCCGGATATTAAATTCTTTTGTTGACGTTAAAATGGTTAGGTTTTCCCTAATAGGATAGGGATCTCCGTATTGAGGAGGACTTTTCTTAAACCATAGACGGACTAACAGTTAGACTTTAACATATATCAGACAATTAAACAATGCAATCTATCTAAAGTAGGGCGCATTTGTGGTGCTAATACCTTCCCTTTATGCATCCAGTCACCGTGCTTGATCTCTAAGACCAGTTAGGGTTCCTAGTGACCAAAATACTAGGTAACGACTCCCATTCCATTTTTCCACTAATAAAAGGCAACAATTCCTTGTCTACCCCATTTTCCTGAATACCTGGATATATACCTCAGAGTGGATTTATCACAGCGACGCTGCACATATGCGATAGCTTTAACACCTTTTTATCTATTATAAATATGGTTATTTAGCTTGTATTTAGGTATTTTTTAAGTAGACTTTGATTTTAGAATAATCTATTGTGTGACTATGAGAGGATTCTCTTAATTTGGTTCTTCATTGAATTACTCTAACTTATCAAAGCATTAACCAAGCTTTATGGTATCTTTTAATAATTCTCATTCATATCTCTTCATAGGCATTGGGTAGGGGTTTGATTTCTATCATTTTGGTTCCTCGGTATAGTGATTAGTACTTAAAAGTGCATTTTTATCAAGGTTTTATATCATCATTTTGCACTTAAAGTATCAATAACTCCTTAACTAAAGCATGTTTTATAATAACATATCTAATTATATAAGATACCTTTAATTTATGGTAAATGTTCATCTTAAATGCAGGCCTATCACATAAATGAAAGAATTGATTGATGAGTTGAAGTACTGAAATTGAAAGGACAAAGAGATGGCCAAACTTAGAAAAGAGATGTTGGTGCAGTCCAAACTGGAACACTGTTCGGTAATTGGGTCATATCTGGAGCTGTAGATCTTGGATTTAGGTCCATTTTATATGGATGGAAAGATAAGACATAGCCCTACAACTTTCATGTGGAGCCCAAGATTTAAAAAGGCCGTTTTCAAGTCCAAATTGTAGCAACAACGAAGAAGTCCGAATCTGTCCTGCAGCCCAGACACTATTCAGTTTTCAGCCCATATCTCAAGTTCTAGAAGTCCAAATGATCTCAAATTTTTACCCTGGAAAGATGAGACAATTTCCTAGAACTTTCATGATTCAAGTTTGTTCAAATTATGACGTCATCAATGACGTTTTTGGCAGACAAGAAGATAAGAATTGTCACCAAGTCAAGATGTGGCCACCCACTCATCAATTAGTCAACAAATCAATAGTTCCGAATTTTGGCCTATAAAAGGAGGCATTTGCCATGTATTTAGGCATCTTGGTTTTCAGATCAAGATCATGCTCTTGCTCTCTCTTTTGTAATACTTAAGTTTTATATTAATCTCTTGTTTATGCCTTTCATTTCCTTTTCTTTACTTAGCTTCTTTCTCATTTATGTTCTTATCTTGTTTATTTATGTTTCTTTCTTTCATTATGTCTAGCTAAATTAATTATGTCAAGGTGAAAAGGATACACTAATGGTGTAAGAATAAGTATAATTTAAACTTAACATGGACCTTAATGTTGGATACTAATATGCTTTATATTTGCTATCTTGTTCACTTATAATACTTTGCTTGTTAAATGGTTAATTTAGATTTATGTTGTATCACACTTGGTACAACAAATACTTGGCACTTTCATAGCCCATACTGTATGGTATAACCGACACCTGAGCTATGAAAGGAACTTGATTTGTTGTTAACATAAGTTATAATCATGAATGCCTGACAACATTTACAAGTATTAGCATTATTCGAATAAGATAGCTAATGTAATCATGTTAACAATTTATAATCTGATTGGAACCTCCTTTGTGTGTGGTTTCCAATTGAATAATAAGAGTTTATACTATACTTGTTTGAAGTACCATTAGTGGATCCTCTAACCTTGACATTTGTTGTTATCATTGTTTAATTCTTACGTTAATCTTTCATCTCAAAGTTCTCATCAACTTCCTCTTCTTCTTCACTATTATTATTATCACTATTATTATTATTATTGTTATTACTACTACTACTACTACTACTACTACTATTATTATTGTTGTTGTTGTTACTATTGTTGTAGTATTATTGTTGCTTATAATTTATACAAGTAACCTCCATGTGGTTCGACCCCGGTCTTGCCGGGTTATTTATTACTTCGACACTCCTGCACTTGGGAGAAGACATCAATCTTTTGGTCGTGTCATTTTTGCAAGTACCTTACTGTTAAATCATCTGCCTATCTATGTGTTATTTGATCCTAGAGCTACCCTTTCATTTGTTACATATAAGGCAGTAGGAAAATTAGGAAAGAGTCCAAGTAGAGTTGGGAAAGGGTTTAGGGTGCGTAGTGATGCAACATGGAAGAGTAATTGCTTATACCTTTAGACAGTTGAAGCCCCATGAGGTTAACTATCCATTTCATGATTTAGAATTAGTCGTTGTAGTATTTGCATTACGAGTGTGGAGACACTACTTATATGGGTCTATATGGGTCTCGGGTTTAAATTTTTACGGATCATAAAAGTTTAAGATATTTAATGACTCAAAAGGAGGTAAATATGCTGCAAAGATGATGGGTTGAACTGATTAAAGATTATTATTATGTTATAAATTATCATCCGGAAAAAGCAAATATTGTGGCGGATGCTCTTAGTCATAAAAATAAGGTATCAACTTTGAACTACATATAAATACTGCAAATTCTCTAATGTGAGAAAACTTTGAGAAAACCTAGAGAATTTACTAGTGGGAAGGGAAGGGTTAGAAGAAGGAAGGAAGGGGAAGAAGAAAAAGGGTTGTTCTCAATCTCTTGACTCATTTTTTTATATATATAATAGAAGGTAACAAGCTCTCTTATTAAGTAACTTGAATTTATTTGTGTTTTTCTTGAATAATTTAGATTTTAGAATACCTTAGTATAGGTTTAAGAAGTTTGTTAAATAATGATAAGTGGAGGCATATTTACTTTTATTTTTATATTGACCCTACCATTCATTTTATTAATACATTGACCCCACTACTTCTCTTTCTCTTTACTAACTCTTTACTCATTTATTATTGTTTTCAATTTCACCCTTCTCATTAAATAACTTCTCTTTTAATCCAATTAATTTATTTAATTTAATCATTTCTCCACATCCTTTGTATTTTATTTTATTTTACTAAATCAAGATGATATTATTTTATCCGAGGTTTTACAGTAAGACCATCATAGTTGTACATGGCCTTCGTGGAGATGCAATCTTTGAAGAGATATGTATGTAACACTCGATAATAAAGTAGAGAATCTCCTATTTGGTGGAGGTGGTGTTCATTTTTAAATGCTTATATAGTTACTAATCTCTCAAGTTTGGGTTTTTTTCCACTCCTATGGCTATAACTTGTTTTGAAGTCCTCTTCATAACAGAAACAACTCTTTCAAAGAATTGGAGTATAATTGTTCTCATGTATGCTTCTTTCATATTATTTTTCCCTACTCCTTCAAGGTATTAGAGTTGTCTCTATACATTCAATGGTGTATGCAATGAAGCTATGTGTTGTTTTTCTCATTGTAAGAGTGGAAGAGTGTGAGGCTATTATTATATAGCTATAAAATCATCATTAAGCATTTCATTTAATAGGTGATTTGATTAGTACTTAAAAGTTCATTTTCATTAAGGTTTTATATCATCATATTGCACTTAAAGTACCATTAAATTCCCTAACTTGAGCTTGTTTTATAATAACAAGTCTGATAATATAAGATATCTTTAATATATGATAAATGTTCATCTTAAATGCAGGCCTATCACACAAATCAAAGAATTGATTAATGAGTTTAACTATTGAAATTGAGAAGACACAGAGAGGGCTAAGCTAGAAAAGAGATGCTAGTTCAGTCCAAACTGGAACACCATTCGGTTATTGAATCATAACTAGAGCTGTAAAACTTGGATTTAGGTCTGGTTTAAATGTATGGAAAGCTAAGACATAAGCCTAAAACTTTCATAAGGAGTCCAAGATTTAAAAGTGACATTTTCGAGTTTAAATAGTAGCAACAACGGAGAAGTCAGAATCTATCCTGCAGCCCAGACATTGTTCAGTGTTCAGCCCATATCTCGAGTTCTAGAAGTCCAAATGCATCGATTCTTGTTTTGTTGGAAAGCTAAGACAATATCCCATAACTTTCATGAATACTATATGTTCACATTCTGATGTTAGGAATGACGTTTTGTTCAGACAAGAAGATAAGGATTGTCACCAAGTCAAGATGTGGCCACTCACTCAACAATTAGTCATCAAATCAATAATTCTGAATTTTGACATATAAAAGAAGGTATTTGCAATGCATTTAGGCATTTTGGTTTTCATATCAAGATCTTGCTCTTACTTTCTTTTTTTTTGTATTTTGTTCAAATTTTATTCCATGTTATATTTTCCTTAATCTCTTGTTTATATTTTTCATTTTCTTTACTATACTTATATAATTATGTTCTTATCTTATTTATCTATGTTTCTTTTTTCATAATGTTCAGCTAAGTTTATTATCTGAAGGTGAAAAAGTTACACTAATGGTGTAAGAATAAGTATAGTATAAACTCAATATGGACTTTAATGTTTGTTACTAACATGTTTTGTATTCATTATCTTACTCACTCTTAATACCTTGCTTGTTAAATGAGGTTGTTTGGGCTAGGCTCAAACAATTAGGAAACTAAAAAAATCCCAAGGTTAAATGGCTATATTTTTTAAAAAAATGCACCATAAACTATAAAATATTTTGTTTTAAAGAACTAGTTTTCATTCTATATATAAGAAAATGATTTAGAAATATATATATAAAAAAAAAGAAAGGGAAAATCACTATACAATTACTATTCATTGTGTGACAATGTATTTACCATTGTTTCCTTCCTAAGAAAATCAAATGCCTTGGTGTTGGGGGTATTTTAATCTTTTTGCACAACCCATTAGTCATTAAATGACTTAATTACCCTTCAAGTTAAAAAATTTGAAAATGATAGAAAAGGGCATTTTTGTGTTTTCCCTTTTAAAACATAGTAAAATAACAACTTTACCCCTAAAATTAGAAAAATTAAAACATGTGTTCAGGGGCCTTTTGATATTTTTGAAAATGGTTTTTTTTGTTATTACTAGTTTCATTGAGGGCAATTTGATATTTTTACATAGATTAAATATTATTCAAATTAAAAAACGTTGTTCTTTTATGGGAGGCACCCATGCATTATAGACGACGCATGCGACACCTTTTGACATAAAAAAAATTCCCTTTAACCATGTTGTTGGAAGCACTATCGTATCCTTCTCCTGTTGATGTGGCGTCTGTCGGTAGTGGCTGGGTGGTTTGTTGCTGGTGAAGCTTTCTTTATTTTTTTCTTCTTTTCTCTCTACTTTTCAAAAAATTACAGCTTGGTCTTCTGTGTTGTTGGTATTTCAACTTCTAAATTTATAGTTTGGTCCTCAAAAAAGTCGTCATCTTGTGGGAGGCGGCCCACGCACTATAGGCGACGCATGCGACACCTTCTGATATACAAAAATTAATTTCTACCATGTTGTTGGAAGCATCATTATATCTTTCTCTTGTTGGTGTGGAGTGAGTCGGTAGTGGTTAGGTGAGTTGTTATCAATGAGGCTTTTTTTAGTTTTCTTATTTTCTCTCTACTTCTAAAAAAAATATAGTTTGGTCCTCTTTATTGTTGGTATTTCAACATCTAAAATTACATCTTGGTCTTAAAAAAAGTTGTTGTCTTGTGGGAGGTGCCCACGCACTATCGGTGATGCATGCTCCACCTTCTAACATACAAAAATTCTCTTCTACCATGTTGTTGGAAGCATCGTTGTATCTTTCTCTTGTTGGTGTGGCGCGTGTTGGTAGTGGTTGAGTGGTTTGTTGCTGGTGAGGCTTTCTTAATTTTTTTTCTTTTTTTCTCTCTATTTCTCAGAAAATTACAGTTTGGTCTTCTTTGTTGTTGGTATTTCAACTTCAATTTTTATTCTTTTGAGTTCTAATTTTTTTCTTGGTTCATTTGTAAAAGTTTTATTTTTTTTTTAATTTCAACATTCAATCCTAATTTTTTATTTTTTTTAATTTGGTCTTTGTTCTTTTAATTTTTATTTTTTTTTCTTGGCTTTTTGGTAAAGGTTTTACTAGTTTTTAATTTCTTACTGGTTTTAATTTTCAATCTTCAATCTAAATTTATAGTATATTATTTCTTTTTCAATTTGATCCTTTTTTTTTTAATTTTTTAATCTTTTTGTTAAATTTATTTTTCTTTTCAATTTCACTCTCCAATAAAAAAAAAATTGTAGATGCCTTCAAATTTATTTTTATATTGATTTTTATCCTCATTCTTTTAATTGTTATTTTCTTGTGAATTCTTTTGTGTAATTAATTTTTTTCTCAATTTCATACTTTAGTGTTTGATTTATTGGAGATTAGGCTTCATGGTTTTTCCTTATATGATGCTTTATGTTTAATGAATAAGGTCATGAGTTTGAAAAGTTAATGAGGATTGATATTCTTTTTTTGGTTTATGTTTGTTTCTAATTTTATCGTTTAATATTATTTTTATTCAAAAAATTAGCTTTTTTGTTTTCTTCAATTTCTTTTCCATCAGTTTATTGTGATCTCATGAAATAGAATGCAGATTTGACAGGTTAACTCGGGCCAACTCGATCCTTATTGCCTTGGGTACATATCTATCATGCTATCTCAGGTTAATTCGAACTATTTTGTTTTTATTCTTTTTTATTAAATGTTATCGTTCTATATTTAAATAGCTGAAAATTGAACTAAATCGATTTGTTTTTTTGAAAAAAAAAAAGATTCTCAAGTTATGATTATCGCTTATGTTTTCATCTATTTACTATTATTGTTTATTTTTTTTAATTTCATTAAAATAAAATTATCTTATTTAATTAGTAAACATTTTAACTCAAATCATATTTAAAAAAGAAAACATGATGGCGGCCTTTAAAAATTAATTTTTATAAAACAAATAAATTACATTCACGGCGTAACACAGGCCCAATCCAATGCAAACTATATATTGAAGGGAGGAAACGACGAAAAAAGGAGAGAGAGAAGGCAGTGGTGGTCGGGGAAGATGTCATATGATTAAGGCGCGACATTTGGAGCTTTATGTGTGTGGGGGCGTGAAATTTGTGACTAGCTACAGAAGCACCTGCATGAGAAACAAGTTGACAAACAAGAAAAGTTTAAGGCAAATAATTGGGCGGATTATATAGAAAAAAGCAATCTCTATTTAGAAGGGAATGATGCAATGTTTTTTCTGTCTCATCTGCACTGTTTCATAAGTTGCTAATTGGGAATCCAATGATTATTTTCTTATACCGTTCGTCTTTTAAAAGAAGAAGATGATGAGCATTTGATGGGTACATGCTCGCATTCCACATGCCCGTCTGGGCGCCCAATGCCTATAATAGTGTTCTGACTCTCCCCTCCCAATGAATATTATATTTTTAATGCAAATAATTTCTTTTTTCCCATGCATTATTTTTTAATAAATGGCATTACATCACCAGCACAATCCAATGGTTTTTACCTCTATGAAAGCACTGGATAACACTAACATATATCATGTTCTCCTCCAATTAATCATCGGCTCCATGACCAATGATGAGAACCATGAGACACTAGTTTTTCTTCTTCTTTGTGAAGTAAGCTGAGGGATTGCGTGTATAGATACACCCCATCACCAGGTAAAAAACCTAAGTCCATCATTGGCCATACAAAGACAAAGCTATACAAAGGTTTTTGAAACATAAAAATTTTGATCCAAAATTGACAAATTAAGATTTAGAAAAAATAAATAAATAAAATTTATGTCAAAAATGAAATTGAAAAGAAATAAAATGTGATGTGATATTTGATAAGAAGAGAGAAAAATCAAATGAAAATAGTGGGGGTAAACTGAAATTATATGTAAATGAGAGGTTAAAATATAAATAACAAAAAAAATAAGTATAAAAACACCTTAATTTTCTCTCTCAAAAGGGCAGCCGAGGAGAGAACAAGTTGATTTTATCAATTTTTAGGGAAAATGACTGGAAAATCCAGGGATTAAAAGGAAATCAAGAGAATTACTCACCATTACACCAATAAACACTTAAATAAGAAAGAGAAGTGATGGAAATCGAGAAGGATTAAAGGCACAATCATGGCAACAAGGGAGAATAAGGGAGGATTTGGAAATTTTTGACTGATTGAGATTTAAAGACTAGATAATTATCCAGTAAGGAATTGTAAACCTAATCTAGAAACTTTATAAGAAATACATAACAATTGAGGTTGAATTAATGAAATTTATATTAGGGTTTATAGTAGAAATTTAGGGGAAATGTAAATTGATTGTGAATTGATCAAATTAGGTTAGATTAGGTTGTGTTGGGTACTAAATTAGAAAAAAATAATAAAGAAAAACATAGTTTTCCTAAGGGCTCAATGACCGGCCAATAGAGGACTAAATTGCATGTAATGGAATTTTGTTTAATTAAGTGAAATTGTGATAAATTAGTATGTAATTTTTTGAGGAAACTGATTTTAAAAGACTTTAGGTACCTTACAAAGTGTGATTGAAATGTTACATTGTTGAGAATTAAGAATTGAAGAAGGTTAATGTTTTTAGAGGTGAAGATCATTTTGTAGTGCTTAATTTCTCATGTAAAGAAAAGTTTTGATTAAAAATTTTAAGAATAAAATTCCATGTAAGAGAAGAGATTGTAGTGCTAGCCAAAGAGAAAATAAATTGAAAGTAAATATGATTATGATTGTAGTTATGAAACATAGTATATTTGTGAATTTCTATAATACATATGTTCCCATGAAATATTTTTCATGAGCACTCATTTAGAGCATGTCTTTTTCTTAATCTAGATGGAAAAGATAGCTTGGATTGTTCTATTGCTACGATCCTTAGTTTGTTTGTCATCATAGAAGAACTTTACTATTATGTCTTCTAAGAGGAACATTGTATAAGAGTTCTTAGGTTTTGTTAAACACATCGAAAAGCACTAATTAATGACCCACAATAAATAAGAAGTCCAATAATTGACAATGATTGAGGTGGAATTTTGATGCCTCATGACTTTCCTTACTTGTTCCAAACTATAAAAAATCAATCAATCTGGACCACCTTTATACACCTTACATAGTATCAAGAAGCGTATACATTGGAGGAATCCTAATTGTATGTAGCCACCAGGTAAGGGTTGTAAGACTTACAAGAATAAGAATGGTTACTTAGGATATGGTCTATTACTAGTCTAAAATGCATATCTTTGCAAGTTCATATGCTTTTCCAAGCAATAGTGTTTTTAAGCTTCTTCATGTTTGATTTTTTAGTTTTATGGTAGCAATATCCATTAAGGCATGTCTTAGTTAATGCTATAAGGTATATTACATTGCCACTCCTATTGTGAGATTTGAGAAGAATTTTATGTATTATCTAAATGAGTGCTCATGAAAAAAGGATGTTATCAAGCTTCTTCCTATAAAAAAAGCAATTGGATCAAGGTTTGTTCTTATGTTATTTAACCTATAAAAATTGACAAATATGTAGAGTCATATGCATGAACCCACTAAAGTACTCTCATAGGTGTGTGTGTGTTTTTTTTTTTTTTTATCATAAAGGGCTTATCTTCATACCTATTTTGACATTCCTTTAAGGACATGTAGATATGACATAAAACAAAAGGATCTGAAACTATAATTCTATCCTATGCTAAAGCCACTTTAATTTTCAAGTAGGATCTGGTGAGGTTTTTAATTTGGAACAAATAATGTACTTTCTTACCTAGTATAACTTGAAGGCTACATATTTTCTAAGTGATGGAGGTATTTGCTTCTTCTTTCTCTTTTTCTAATAATATTATAAATTATTATGCACCTTTTACTAAGTTTTTAAATGGACTAGTATTAATTTATAAAGTTACATAAAGTACTTCGTGAACTGGATAGAGACCAGTTATTATGGCTAAATCATAAAGAGTAATGGTCTACGATCCATTACTAAATATGAAGGCATTGCTTGATTTAGATCAAAATAAAAAAAGGGCTACCAAAAACTCTTTGTTAGGTTTTGATTTGACTTTTGATAGTTGAATCATGTTAAAAATCTTTTTGTGCCTCCATTATATTCCAAAATGATTTTTCATTTTGTCCAACAATCTAGTGTAATATATGGGAGCAACGTTTTATCATAATAGATTCTTCTTCTTGTATATGTTTAAATTTCCATGCTCATCTTAAAGAGAGAATCTTTAACTTTTAATGTTAGGGGTTAAATAAAATTATTATTTATCTTGAGGTATTATATTATAGAATGAACCAAGACATTCTCCTTTTATGTTCTTAATTGCACTCATAGTAGAGCATTCAATGTGAGGAAAGTCTACAAAATAGTAATAGTGGACTAGAAAGCAAATTTAAGAGCAAAATTTGAAGCTACCATTTTAATTTTAAGAAGAAGGAAGATTTTGTTCGTAAATTGAATCTTCACAAAGAAAACTTTTTAGTGTTAAAGAGATTGAGGGAAGTTTTTGTAAAAAATTAAGAATTAGGACTCATTTGAAAAACCTAAACGTCAAGCCTAAAAGCTAGATGAATTTTTAAAAACTAAACTAATTAGATGAAAATTTTGACATGTTTGACATGTTTTAGACGAACATGGTTATTTATCACATCACATTTGGTTGATTCCATCTATCGATTTCAGTATAAGTATGATGGGGTTAACATTCCTTCATTTTAGAAATAAAACAATAAAGTTTACACCTACAATAAATATAAATATGCCAATTATAGAGAATAATGATTATTCGTTCTAAAACTGAGAAATAGAGATGAAATCAATCGTGAATTAAAAGAATCTACCATGTTCAAAGATTCTTTGATTGACCAGGAGTGTTGAGGGAATAGTTGACTAGCTGACCAGGTGACTAAAAGTCACATCTATCAAAAAAACAATAGACCAATAGAGTTTGAACAAGTGCATATAACTAGAAGATACAGTTCAATTTAAAGTGAGAGTCCTCAATAGAACAACTAATTCGAAGTCAAAGATTACCATAGGATTCATGTGTATATCAATTAAATAGGAGTTCAGTTTATATTAAGATTGAATAAGCTTTGTTTATCTGTATAGAATTAAAATTATGCATGTAAGTAGGATTTGAACTCTCTAACATGTCAACAACAAATATTCAATTTCCTTCAATTTATTTATATTTTTTTTATCCTATAGCATTTGATTGCTTTCTTTAATTTATAGTTTTATTTACTATTTTTTTTAATTTCTTGAGATTTAGGGTCTATTTGGAATTGTAATAGCGGTGGTTGTTCAAAGTGTGTTTTGCTTAGGAATGCATCAAAATGAAATTTTTTTCTTTTTAAAAAATTATTTTTGATATCAACACATTAAAACGATCTAAAAACATTAATAAAAATTATTTTAAGTAAAAAAACAATCAAAATTTTTGATAATATAATTTACACTACATTCCCAAACACATCTTTAAATTTACATGGCGCTGCATGGACTGATTTTTTTTCAGAGCATCGGGGATTTTATTCACGTTAAATTTGCGGTCATATATATATATATATATATATATATATATATATAACACCCGCATCCACACCTGTATGTGTATAACTAAGTTTAGAGAGTCAATCACTTTACTTATCAAAATGAGACTATTAGAACATAAACATACCGTTTTCCTAAAATGCTAAAAGGAAAAGTGGAACTGGAGAAGTTAGCTGTATGATTTATTAATTGTTTTCGTATTCATCACCTAATAAATAAAACAGATACACTTCGCGTATCTCAAGAGTTACCGTGCAACTTGCTTCGGTACAGTTAGTTTCCTTTTAATGGAATTGTAAGGTTGGTATATCACATTCATAGCAGGTGTCTTTCGCATCACCGCCTCATCGAAATTAGACCCATCATGAAGAATTGGCTATCTGACCACAACCGTTAGATTTGAGATGGAATCCTGCCCAGCTGCATCTTTCAGCACCACCAAAGAAGAACCCAATAATCTTTTATCATAAAATATCCATACAGCACATATGGTCCTTATTATATCACCCGCCCCTCCTTTCATTCATGGTTGTATAAAACGACAAGCCTACTCTATCTTCACGCCATTAAGACACAAACCGATCGGACAAGAGTCCAAAGAAGTAGCTAGTTCCAAGGAAAAGAGACTAGATGGGTGTTGTAGAAGAAGCTCATAACGCGAAGATCTTGGGTTCAGGACAGCAAGTGATAGTTTTGGCTCATGGGTTTGGGACAGATCAGTCTGTCTGGAAGCACTTAGTTCCCCACCTTGTTGATGAGTACACTGTTATTTTGTATGATAACATGGGAGCTGGAACTACAAATCCAGATTACTTTGATTTCAGTAGGTACTCTACCCTCGAAGGTTTTGCTTATGATTTACTTGCCATTTTAGAGGAGCTGCATGTTGAGTCTTGTATTTTTGTTGGTCACTCCGTTTCTGGCATGGTTGGTGTTATTGCCTCCATTAGTCGCCCTGATCTCTTCTCTAAAATTGTCATGCTTTCTGCTTCTCCAAGGTACGTAACTCAATCGGCGCTTGTTTGTTAATTATTAGATCATCATGGTTGATTATGTATAAATTTCACTCTTTTATATATATATATATATATATATATATATATATTTACTTCACAATGCAATAATGTTGAAGTATGTTTGAACGTGTAATCGGTAAATTCAAGTAGTAGTTCAAAATTACACGTCGCTGATCTAATAAAATTTAATACAAGACGCGTATTTTTTATTTTGTTAAACGACTTCTTCTGAGTTGTGCTGTTGATTATATATAGTGTCCATTTTTTAGTTCTTTAATACATGTAGCTAACTTGCCAAAGGTCGCTCTCTTGTTTATTATTTTCAATCAATGATGATTTTAATTTTGAAAGCAATAAGTTCATATTGCCACTTCAGTTTAGGTAGTGGAAAGAGTTTGTTTATGATGATTTTATACTATTTCCTCATGATTGGATTTGTGGGCTGCCCACTTAGCCTCTAGGCAAATTAGGGATCTTTTGCTACCTCCACTTATACTAAAGAACAAAATCAATAATGAATTTTGGCCTTTCAATTTTGTTTTTATCAGGTACTTGAATGATGTTGATTATTATGGAGGATTCGAGCAGGAAGATTTAGACCAATTATTTGAAGCAATGCAAAACAATTACAAAGCATGGTGTTCTGGTTTTGCCCCACTAGCCGTGGGTGGAGACATGGATTCAGTAGCCGTGCAAGAATTCAGCCGCACGCTCTTCAATATGAGACCAGACATAGCCCTTAGCGTGGCACAGACCATCTTCCACAGTGACATGAGGGCAATCCTACACATGGTCACAGTCCCCTGTCACATCCTGCAGAGCATGAAGGACTTGGCTGTGCCTGTGGTTGCCTCTGAACATTTGCACCAAAATCTTGGTGGTGAGTCCATTGTTGAAGTCATGTCATCTGATGGTCACCTGCCTCAGTTGAGCTCTCCCGACATTGTGATCCCTGTGCTTCTTAAGCACATTCGTTTCAATATAGCTGCGTAATTTGTACTGTCAAACTCTTGTTTCCCTGCAGATTGTGTTTGCTTCTTCTTCTTTTTTTTGTTTTGATAGTTAATCCGGAAGTTAGTGAATGGTTGTACCATGATTGTAACGTCCCTTGTGGTTTGGCTGTGTCAAGTTGTGATTACTCATCACGTGATAAGATTCAAGAGAACATGGAGTTCGAATAGGCCTCTTTTTCAAACAAAGAAAGAGCGAAAGAAGCTCGGTTCTGGCTTGCAAACTACATAATAAACTCGCTTTCACAACGGGTTAGACCCAAATTTTTGCAATGTAAAACAATAAATAATGCGAACTAGTTATTAAACAGTGTAAAAAAAATACCAATGTCTATGTAGAATACAGAAATTAACCCATGGTTGGTAATTTAATATAATAATAAAAAAAAAAAGCTGCCTCCCCTTCCGGCCCTTAAAAGGAAAATGAAGCTCAAATCTTCTCATTTCCTTGCAAATTTATGATTTTTTTTTCAAGTTAGGGGCATAGAAAGTGTTGGAGAGAGTGATTTTGGCTAGGAAAGACAATCTAAGAATGCAATTCTAGAAAGAAAAATGAGTTAGGAGAGTATTTGATTTGAGAGAGAAAGCTTTGTAATTGAAGAAGGAAGGAGAGTTAGAGGGAAAGCTTGCAAAGGAATCTTTCAAATTGCTCCTAGCTTAGTGGTAGTGTGTTCTCGTAACTTAATTCTTTTGTTTTGTATGTTGCCATGAAAAGGGAAAGAACTCCCAAATTTCATCTCTAGGGTTCTTGAGTGAAAGCGAGGAGAAATGATAAATTAATTGTAAAATGGTCATTTGGCATGAAATAATTGTTTGGTAGAGTGAAAACATGAAAAATAAGAAAAAAAATCATTGAAAAAACAGGAAACCCTGGGGCGGGGCCATGTGAATAAGTTTGGGAAATTAGCTAAATTGATTAAATTTTTGTGAAATTATATGTTTAGTTAGTGTGTAGATTTGAGAAATGGTGTTTGGAAGAGATTTTTGGTTGGTTATGTGAGGAGAGAAATCTCAAATTTCCTCTAATTTGAGGTTTAAAATAAAATTAAAAAATTGAATAATTAGGAGTGAATTTCTTTAAATGATGCAAAAAATTGTTATATAAATGTGTGTTTGGGAAAGATGTAGACTTAAAGTTTGGATACCTTTGTAATGTTAAATGTTGTTAAGTCAATAAAAAGGCTTTAGAATTAGTAAATTAAGTGGTTTTATTGATTTGAATACATGTTGGTATGATGTGAGATATTTTTGAAAAAGATATGAGTGAATGTTAGAGAATTTTTATGTGTGTGTTGTTATTTGTTGAGATAGTGTGTTTGGGTATGTATTAAGAATGGGTCAAAAACTTAAATAATCGAGAGGCTTAAATATCATGAATGAAACAAGAATAGTAAATGGATTATGGCAAATAGTATATACAATGAAAGATTTATGCATGCAATTTGGAAAATATTGGCTTATTTGGTTGAATTAGTTGATTAGATAAAATTATAAATTATTAAAGGTTTAAGAGAGACTATATAAAATTCTTGAGTTAATGAGGAATAACTTAAATAGAATTTGTGGTGCTTCTTTGTTAATATAGAAAATTCAAGAATTAAAATTGTTATAAAATATGTATAAAGAAAAAGAATTGTGTGTTATTTGTATATATGTTAATGCAGAATTGTTTTTTAGATTGATAATTTGAGGTTTTACAGAAAATTTGCAACTTGACCAAAACAAAACCTTGCCTTGAAAAACCAAAATTATATGCAATTGAAGCCCAACTTCAAACAAGTGGTTCTCCCTTTTTCTTTATGAATTAGAAGTTCTTATGTCACTGGAGATTCGTAGATGTTTACTTTCCAATTCAACTATAATCACATTAAAATGCATTGTGTAGCTTAAGTTATGGCCAAAACAATAACGAAAGGTGAAAACTAACAGATTTAAATCTTTTTATTCCAATCTTTTTATAATGTGTGGAAGCTACACTATAAGTCCTTCTTGAACATGAATCAAGTTAATCAAGGCTTATTCTTTATTTTTTATATCCTTTTGAAGTCTATCTTAGCTCATGTATCTTGAAAAGTCCATAAATTGTCTCTTTGAACCTCTTTTCTCTAAGTCTCATGACTGGACCCAATAGAACCTCTAATGAATCTCTTGGTGTCGAAGTTAAGATCGCATAATATATATATTATGGAAGAACAAGAAAATGAAATATGAAATGAATTAGTGTGGGACAAATATTAAAAGACAAGAAATTTCAACATGCTAAAGTTAAAAATAATAATTTTAATGATGTAATGTTAAGTATAGAAAAAAAAATATTGATATAAATATTGATTTATGTGATGGAATTGATAACATTTTGATAATGATATCTCCTTTTAAATCATAAGAGGCATTAGAAGCTGGATTTTCAATCACAGGAACTCGTTTTACTTGAGAAGCAAGTAGGTACCTGACATTGCAACTTTTTAAATTTTATTATACTTTTGTTTAAATTTTTATATTTTTTTTATTATTTTCTTAATGTGTTTGGAAATCGGAAATAGTTAAACTATATGTTCGGAATGAAATAATGCATTGTATGTTGGAATGAGAATAAATGAGTTATGTGATTGAAATGGAAATATGCATGGTATAGTTAAACATAAATAATAAGATTATATGTTGGAATAGGCATTAAGTGTTAATTGGATACAAATGTGTGAATTAGTCGGCTATTTGAACATAGACTACTATGGATTATTTGGTATCATACTTAGCCATTTGGATGAAAACTATGGACACAATTATGTAATTAGTCAATCCTTCAGACAAAGACTAATATGGATCGTTTTATATCATATTCAACAATTTAGATGAAGATTATGGATATAATTATGTAATTTAGTCGGCATTTTGAATAGAGACTATTGAGGAATGGATTGTGTCATGGTTAGCCATATAAATAGTGACTCGTCCTAAGTAATATGGATGAAATAAGTAAAATATACACCATGGAAATTTTATATTAATTTGATTTTGTTGATGATTATGTTTAAAAAAAATGGATATGATGAGCAAACTGATTTTCTTTCTTTTTAGGATATATATATATATATATATATATATATATATATATATATATATATATATATATATATGTTTTAGAGTTGGTTAAATAATAACTGTAATTTTCTATTCATTTCAAGTTCATCTCACATTGCAAGACGACGTTGACTTAGTTGATACTTATTCTATAATTTTTGTTAGGTATATATTTATATGTAAAATCTGTACAATTATAATTATTCCAATAACTTCATTTTGATATGTATTAAATCATGGAATACTTACTTTTAATATCTTATGTACTTTTACTTTGCTAGTAAAGTATATTATTATATGGCATGTATGTAAATTAACTTGAGATTGTACACGGAAGAGGTAAAATGATAAAAGGGTGTGATGTGAAATGATTTAATTGAGCGAATTAAATGAACAAGTGGTATGTCCAAGGCTACCGTGTGATGATAAAGTTATATTGTGATATGGTTTTATGCAGGAAATAATGAGATGAAATTTTATGTAGGATCTCGTATAAGAGAAACTCTACTAAACTTTTTTTGAATGGGATAAGATTTCTAAATTAATAAAATAAATAAATAATTTGTTCAAAAGGGTATAAAATATGCTATGTATGATACCTAGATAAAGAAACCATTTTAGTAAAAATTGATAATTGGTGCGGATTCAATAGAGTGTCCTACGGTATTAGGATATTCCTATGAAAACAAATTGCCATATTTTTATATATGTGATGTTGATTTCTTGTTTTAATTGTACTTGAAATTACATGGTGTTACATGATAAATCTTAATTAACTTATTGTTTTGTGTTTTTGAAAAAAATGAAAGCTTTCAAACCAATCACAAAACAAAAAAAAAGACTTGGACTACCTACAAACCGAAGGCATCGAGAACCTGAAAACTTTACGTTCTTACATGTAAGCATTGTCATATGAATTTTTATCAATGAAATATTACAAGAGCAAAAACATATACAGAAGCAAATTGTCACCGGAAATGGCAGTAACCTTAAAGAATTTTTGTATTGTTTAGACCCCAAACCGACACTACTGCCACAATTTAGATTTAAAAGTGAAAACCCTACATCTAGATGCATGCCTCAATCTTAGCCCAAACATAATCCTGTTAACGCTCAAAATGTAAATCATAGTAAAAACTCCAAGTATTTCCTCACAAGACTATCAGAAAGGGAACACATAACACTTACAAAAACAAACATATGTATTATAAGCCATTACCAAAACCTGACCTATAAATGCTAGCCTTCTTTCATAAAAATTACAATGTTTATAAACAAAAAAGAGAGAAAAAACACATAGAAAGAGGTTTAAGCATAAAAAAAACAACTCATGATCGAAGCTAGTAGAAAACACAGCAAGCATTCACAACAAACTACCATTTGGTTCTTAACAAAAAAAATATATAATGAAGATGAGTTATGACCTGCAAATAATAACTTGACATCCCAACACAAACCTTTAAGAAAATAGTCATGAGATGATTACAAAAAGAGACATGATCCACACATGCAACAAGATTTCCATGTTTATGGAAACATTCCTCATTAGAACATCCTTTTCATGACAAATGCACTCTATTTTATTGGACAAGGTTATGCTCTTAAGTGAGTATTTTTTTCACCTTTTCAGAAACTCCTTGAACGCCTATTTTCACTCTACTTAGAGGTCCAGAACATGGTTTAAGACTAACCTTTGGATTTTAATTGAAAACCAACAAGTCTATCACTACTACTCTCCCATCCTAATATAAAGCATCTCGAGTAAAGGATGTGGTTACACAGTGAAAATGTATGAAATCATTAGCAACACAATCATTGACACATAAAAAGATGAAAAAAAGCATTTATAGTTGTGATGGTAATGAACCATGAAAGGTTTTGAAGGTTATACCTACAAAAACAATGATAAATTTATTATTATTGTTCTAAAAGTACATTGGACCTCTCTTGCTTATTAAAATCAATGACTTTGGGGTTTTCAACTTTGAAACCACAAAAGAAAGAGGGTTAAAGGTAAAGCTAGTTTTGGTTTGACTCCTTAATTATTGTTTGAATGATTGAGGTTTGGTGTATAAGGTTAGAGGTGTCTTGAATAGACAGGAGAAAGTAGAGGTTTCATATGCAAGATGGGAGCTTGAAAAGGAGCTAGGTTATTTGGCTTTAGATTTTCTCTTTTTCTTGTTGTTGCTTCCTCGTTAGTAGGATTTTTGGGGTGGTTTTATAGGCTAAAGAGAAGGTTATAGGGGCCTTGAGTTAGAAGAGTCATAGCCATCAATGTTAGGAAAGGATCCTGGCCCTTGGTTGGAGATAAAATGCCCTAATTTATCTGGTTTTGAAAATGGAAAATGGAGTAAAAACCAACTTATAATTTTGGTTAATTTGGGTAAGGGTTTTGTATAGGTTTCTAGAGAGAATGACATAGAGAACAAGGTTAGGTCTGTAGTGTAGATTTAGAGTTGAAAAGTGGGGTTTTACTTATCTTGTTTTGTAAATGGATAAGAAAGATCTAAGGGCTCAAAGACATGGACTACCTTATTGCCTTATTCATATTTGTAACATCCCCCGTTTCGTGATAAAAACAACAATCTCATGTCAATCAAAAAGCAGAGTAATTAAATTTTTTTTCTATATATATATTCATGGTTTTCGTATTAAAATCTACCGAAATTTTGACGAAGTCTACTCTACACCAAAAGGTTCCAAGTTATCGACATGTAACCTGTTTATACTTCTAATAACTCGCATCTCCTAACTCAATCCCAACCCAATCATCTTGAGTTTCAAACCCACAAATATTATCACACCTATCAACCATAATATTTATGATATACATTATATAACAAAATATCATTATGGATGGATAAAAAAATATAAATACACATACATGAAATATGGTATATGAACTATAGAGTTAAGTTCATTTAATCCAGTTTAAACATTAATTTAAACAAATTAAGTTATACAAACATTTTCATGTTTACAAAATACAAGGGTATACTCCTCAGAACCTAAACCACAAGAAGGGAACATAAGCTAGGATCTAATATACACTAAATGTATGTTAGTCCAAACGTGGTGATCTTCTTACCCGGGATCCTAACATACACTAAATATATGTTAGTTCACGCCCCAAATCACACTTCTCATATTTCCTTTGTCAACGATAATTTCATCACTTGACAATTCATTCAACAACCTTTCACCTTGAATACACATATATTCAGTAATTCATTTTTCACATAGGTAATATATTAAATCATGGAATTTAATTAGAAAGTATAGATGCGATTCACCTATCTGTAATAGAAGCTCTACTTGTGCTCGCCTACTATTGCTGTTGCACCACGCCTGTGGTCCCTCCTGTAAATCACAGGTTTATCTCATAAATTTTCCTCACTCAAGGATATGCTTTATTATAACCATATCAACAGCCAATAAGTCTTTCTTTTAGTTATTTTTTAATATTTTACGTTTTTTTTTCATTACACCCATTAATATTGTTGTTCTTTGTCGAACCATAGTTATCATTCCTTTCTTTATATTTGAATTGTTTCTGTTTAAATCTTGAACTATTATTGTCTAAACATTGAACTATTATTGTCCGACCTCTCCTCAGAGTTTTAACTTTATCTACAGTTATAGAACTCCGTTTCAAACGAGATTGGTCTCGTTGGAAAGCTAAGACATAAGGCTACAAGTTCTCTAAAGGAAGGAGAACCCAATTCGGCCTCCAAGATAGTCAAAATTGCTCATTAACAAATATTTGGACTATTATTGTCCAACTGTTACTGTCTTGTTTTTGAACCATTACTATCTGACCTCTTCTCAGATTATTAACTATATCTAGACTTACAGAACTCGGTTTCAAGCGAGATTGGTCTTGTTGGAAAGCTAAGACATGAGGCTACAAGTTCTCTAAGGAAGGAGAACCCAGTTCGGCCTCCAAGACAGTCAAAATTGCTTATGAACAAACATTTGGACTATTACTATCCAACTGTTATTGTTTTGTTTTTGAACCGTTACTGTCTGACCTCTTCTCAGATTATTAATTATATTTAGAGTTACAGAACTCTGTTTCAAGCGATATTGGTTTCGTTAGAAAGCTAAGACATAAGGCTACAAATTCTCTAAAAGAAGGAGAACAAGTTCGGCCTTCAAGACAGTCAAAATTACTCATCAACAAACACTTGGACTGTTATTATCCAATTGTTAATGTCTTGTTTTTGAACCGTTACTATCTAACCTCTTCTTAGATTTGTTAACTATATCTAGAGTTAGAAAATTTTGTTTCAAGCGAGATTGGTTTCGTTGAAAAGCTAAGACATGAGGCTACAAGTTCTTTGAAGGAAGGAGAACCCAGTTCTGCCTCCAAGACAGTCAAAATTGCTCATCAACGAACCAGACCTACTACCCTACAAGGTCTGTCATGACCCAGTCTCGGTTGCTGACCCATAACTTGAGTTCTATAACTCCAAATTGAGCAAAACCAATTTTTTTAGTTAGTCAACATCCAAAACTATAATTTCTATGAAGGAACCTAATCCTAATTCCTTCATCCTCCTACCCGAAATCCCTCTGAAAATTAAGAGACGAAACTGTCCAAATTCATCAACCTTCTCATTTACACACAACACATGAAGTTATTTAATTTAACAACTATTACTTTTTCCTCAATTCAACTCTAAGAACTCTAATCTATAATTCAACATCTAGGCATTAATTCATAATCGACTTTGAAATGACTCATAAGACCATGTTTAAAACACGTTACCCGGTATGAATCAAGGTTTCAATCTTCAACTCCCTCCTTTTTTTTCTAATGACAGCTGGCCCTCCCCTCTTCTCTTCTTGTTCAAATTTTCTTGTTAATTCCTTGCCCACCAGTGTTCCCTTAAGCTTGGATGAGTTCTTAAAATGTTGATGTTTCTCTCTTGATTTGTAAAAATGGATACAAAAACTCTCTTTTATTTCATTACGATAGCTGCAGATTTTTTGGTGAGAAGAGGAGTATTTATGCTCTATAATTATTCTTATTTGCATTTAGGCCCCATTTTCTTTAAGTGTATTCTTTTTTCCCCCACAGCTTTTTAGTTTATTTTATTTTTTTAATTTAATCCAGCCTTGATTTTTCCCGGGATTTACAATATTGATCCTTAATCTTCTAATTTGTACAATTTTAATTCATTTAAGTCCATTTGTATGTCGCATATATGCGGTGTCGTTATGATCATCCTTTCATATCAGATTTGATATGTAGAAAGAATAATAAATTGTTGTTCTTTTATGGTTTAAAGGTTTGGAGTAGCCACCTGGTGTTTTGGTTACTAGAAATCTTAATTGGTCTACAAAGTTTGGATAAAGAGATTGGTTTGTTTAAGTAAGACAATATCATCTTTAATACATCGTACTTAAGATAAGCTATATTTGTTTTTTTACTTATAAGGCTCTGTTGTTTTTTTATAGTCATTAGTCTATCTATTTGTTAAAAAAGATCTACCTTAATAAGGTGTATAGCTTACAGGTCAAATATAGTCATTCTAAAGTTGTAATATTTTTTTTATTTTTTTTTGTTTTTTTAATATAAAAAATATATCTTACGTATAAGTTTGTAATTCTCAAATATCAAAAATAAATGTTTTTTTTATTTTATTTATTTTATTTTTGAAATTTAGATCAAGTCCTCCATGAGCTTAATAAACTTCTTATTAAGTTCATGATACATGCAAAATATTAAAATTATTTTTTTGAATTTTGTTTTGTTATTTTCAAGAAATGCTAAATATTTGATAAAAAATATATATATATATCAAATATTTTCATATATTTTTTAATAAAAAATACAAATATAATTTTTTATGAGAAATTTAGTCATAATACAAATTAAAATATTTGATTGATTAATTTTTCTATCCTTTTTTATCATTTATTTAACACATGAAAAAAAAAATTGCAAAGACACACACGGACTTTTTCATTAATTAATTCACACACCCTAAAATTACACACATTTACCATTATTATCATAAATACCAAACAATGATGACAACAAACACATAAAAAAATCATTCAAAATTCAAAGTAAACATTCCCGAAGAATATGTACAAGGTCTGCATGGTGTGGAGGAGCTGCTGGAGTCGCTTAAATAATGGCGGAGCGTGGACTCTACTTTCCACCACTTCTGGCAACCCGTGGAACCAAGCACTACTGCTACTAGAAGGCAGGAACCTAGTGAATTTGAAGCGCCTCTTTTTCTTCTCTTATTCTTGGCCAACGATGAAGTTAACAACAACCTGAAATGAGAGATCCAAACAAAGAAAGTTTTGGCCTCTTTTGGTGATTTTGACTCTCTTTGCGTTGCTTTAGGGTTGGACTTTTAAGGGTTGATTTCGAGTAGAATTAACTTGAAAAATGAGTGTTAGGGGGTTATTGGTTGGAGAAGAAGATCCAGTAAGAAAGGGTTAGAGTTTAGCCAAAATAATGGGAAGTATTAGTTTTATTGGCTAAAAAATAACTGCAAGGCTATTCTTGAGGGGCTGTTGGAGTGGGTGTTAACAGTAATGAGTGATGTTTTTGTTGAGAAAAGGCTCGAGTTGTTGTGTCATAATAGTTGTGTTATGAGGGGTCTGTGACAGTGGGAGGATGTGACCATCGATCAATTACTACTGGTGCCGATAGTATAGTGGCTGGGCGTTCTTGTTCTGCTGCTACCGTGCATGGTGGTTATTTCTAGAGGTATCTAGGTTGGGAAATGGGTGATGGCTGGTTTGTTTGACAGTGGTTGGTGTCGTTGTCACAGGTGAGTTGTTCGATGGTTGTGGAGAGAGCTTCGACTGTTGACGGTTAGCATGGATAATTACTATGATGAAAGGGAGGTGTCGTGGGTGTTGGCTATGTTGAGGATGACGAAGACTGATTTTTTTTCTCGTGGGTGGTGGAGGGGCGGAGCAAGGAATTTTTGTTGTCTTGGACTATGATATAAATACATAAATTATTTTTTAAGATCAATCATTCACTCAAATATATAAATTTATCAAGTTAAGAATAAAGTTTTAATTCAAATATATAACATAAAATATATAAAAAAAAAATTAAAGTACATAAAATTCAAAATAAAAATAAAAATAAATTATATTATCAAAGTTGTACCCTTCGATGTTTTGTAGAATAGAATTCATCTATAATCGAATCCGAATTAATATCTTCGACAAGCTCTCATTCAATGTAAATCATCATAGAATCTGCTAAGAACTCCTCTTTCATTTTATTACAAAACATAGTTTTAATATGTTTCATAGCTGAAAATACCCATTCTGTAATGACAGTGGAAACAGGCAAAGTCAAAACAAGATGAATCAACCTGTCAATCAAATGATAGTATTGTGACTTATTTGTTTTAGCTAATTCTCGACATAATTAAGAAATCATAGACATATTCTGAAAGCTCTCATGATGAATCGCATCAATCTAATAATGCTCTAGCTGAGATCTCAAAGATACTAATGCCACAATAGAATATTCATGAAATGCAGGATATACAAGGATAAACTAGTGATGCGGACTACTGAGAGATTTGAAGAACTTAACTTTGAAATAACCAGTAAATTATTAGTACTAATGTGTTAGCATTTGTCCATTTCTAAGGTACAGTCTACTGTTTACTCCACTAACAATCTACTGTAATGAATGTGAAACATTGAATTCAAAATGAAAAGTCAAGGCTAGTAAATTCTTAGCTGATGATTTTACACTCTTGCGGCTCTCTGTATAGATTCTTCTTCAAAATCCAAGCTAAAATTGTATATTGTTGAGAAGAAAACGCTAAAACCCCAAGTTATTTAAAAGACATGTGAACCAATTAATTATTTATATTTAGATAGGTTTACTGTAAAATATAACTAATTAATTAGTGTTGCAAGGGAAATTAAGTGTAATGGCTGCTAATTAATTAGTGTTTAGGTTTGCTATCTAAAAGATAAAAGGAAAATGAATTATTAAATTTTTTTTTGTTATCTTGGCTACAACCCTCCTTAGCCTTGTAAAAGGCTTCGCCTCTGGCTGGTGGCTTATGGCTTGTTAAGGCCAAAAGAAGTGAGGAAATACGTCTATGGGATTTTAAAGAGTAGAGAATGGTCTCTTCTCTATTTTTCTATGTAGGTGGTGGCTACATGAGGGGGGAAAAAGTCTTTGATAATTTTTTTTATTTTCTGGTCTATTTATAACCCTAGATTATTTTTCTTTTTTATGTCCCTGCTTTCTCTTCTAGGTTTTATCACTATTTATAGGCAATGTAATATTGTCTTATGCTTTCAATTGCATAGTCCCTAATTAACTTAATGAGAAAAATTAATTAAAGATTTTAAAATGAATGTGTTAATATTTGAATGTATTGAAAGCAAAATTTTGAATTTTGGATTCTTTCAAAAAAAAACATGAAAATGACAAAATATATATATATATATATATATCGATTTTTATTTTTTTTCTCTATTTTTGGATTTTTTTGAAAAATATATTTTGAAAAAAGATCAAATTAAGTTATGACAAATGCCTTCTCTTTATAATACATATTGTATAAAGTCTTGTAAGGGACTTAAAAGTAAATTTATAAAGAGAAGAAAAGGCATGAAAGCCTTCCCAAGTTAGAAAAAAAATCCACTGAGGATTTTTTATATTAACAAATCAAGATGAGGTTATCCTTGTAGATGTTTCAAAACTCGTTTATTTTAAAAATCAAGGGTTTTCTCTTAGTCTTCAAAATGTTGTTATTCAGGCGACCTTTCTGTTATGTGGAAAATATCTAGGATTTTCATGAATGATCTGTGTTCGAGTGACCTACTTGTGATTTGTGATCGGATGACCTACCCATGGTTTATGTTTGGGTCACCTATATGTTGTTTGTGATCGGGTAACATACTTATGGTCAGTGATTAGGTAACTTGTCCATAGTCTATAATTAGGTGACCTGACCAAAGTTTATGATTGAGTAACCTGCTAATTATATGAAAAACATCTAAGATATTTCATGAATGGTTGGTGTTTGGGTGACCTACCAGTTGTGTGAAAAATCTCTAGGATTTATCATGAATGATCCGTGTTCAAGTGACCTTTTCATTGTGTGAAAAATATATAGGTTTTTTCATGAATAGTCTGTGTTTGGGTGACATGTCTGTTGTGTGAAAATATAAAGAATTTTTCATGAATGGTCTGTGTTTTGGTGACTTGTCTATTATCTATGATTGGGTGACTTGTACATGGCCTGTGATCGAGTGACTTGCCCATGATCTGTGATCGGGTGACCTACCCGTTGTATGAAACATATCTAAGATTTATCATGAATGGTCTATGTTTGGGTGACCTATCCATGGTCTGTGATTGAGTGACTTGCTCGTGGCCTATGATTGAGTGACCTATCCATTATGAAAAATTTCTAGGACTTTTCACGAGTGAAATAATTGATTTTGATTGATGATGATTTATAATGGTGTCTTGGATGCTTTACCTGAGGTGGAACATCTTTTGATTTTTCTTAGGATTGTCTATGTTGAACTTTTTATCATCAAATGGTGTTTTACTAGGCTTAGAACCTTGTTAGAGTCTTTTTATAATCTTCTTTGCTAAAACCTTCTTATTTTTTTTTTATTATTAACTAGAGCCTTGTTAGGCTCGGAACCTTGTGGGGTCCTATTTGCAGAAGTCTTACAATACATTCTTTGTTCAAACCATGTTGGGTTTTTACTCAATTAAAGCCTTGTTGGGCTCGGAACCTTGTTGGGTCCTATTTGCTGAAGTCTTGCAACACATTCTTTGTTCAAACCATGCTGGGTTTTTACTCAACTAGAGCCTTGTTGTGCTTAGAACCTTGTTGGCTTCTTATTTGATGGAGTCTTGCTGGAATTGTTTTTTTAAACAAAACCTTACTAGGTTTTTAATCAATTGGACCTTGCTGGGTTTTTACTTAACTAGAGCCTTGTTAGGCCCAAAACCTTGCTGGTTGCTTTCAAGAAATCTTCCTTATAAAATTCTTGAAAATATCTTATAATGCTTCTAGAGTAAAACCTTGTAGAAAAATTTATGTAATAAACTTGTGAAAAACAAAAACAAAAGGTGTTTTTCTAAAGCATAAAAAATGAAAGGCAATTCTAGTGGGGATTTATTTTTTAAAATAAAATGGTCTTATTTTTCAAGCAAGCTAACTAACTATGAGAAATTCATAGATTTCTTGGAAATGATCTCATTGTAATGACAAACATACCAATGATGAGGAATTAAGAGATTTTAAAAAAATGGTCTCATTGCAATACCCAGTTATGAGAAACCTAGAGATTTCTTGAAAATAGTCTCATTGTAATAGATGATCTACTTAGTGCTGAGAAATTCAGGGATTTCTTGAAAATGATCTCTTTATAATGGATGACTTACTTGGTAGTGAGAAATTCAGGGATTTCTTGAAAATAATGTCATTTTAATGGGTGACCTACTCAATGGTGAGAAATTGAAGGATTTCTCAAAAATAGTCTTATTTTAATAGGTGACCTACTCGATGGTGAGAAATTCAAGGATTTCTTGAAAATGTTCTTATTATAATGGATGAATTACACGGTTGTGAGAAATTCATATATTTCTAAAAAATAGTCTCATTGTAATGAGAAAACTACCCGGTGATGAGAAATTCAGGTATTTCTCGAAAATAATCTCATTATAATGGGTGACCTACATAGTTATGAGAAATTCATATATTTCTTGAAAATAATCTCATTATAATGGGAGACTTGCCTGATGGTGAGAAATTCAGGGATTTCTAAAATAGTCTCATTATAACGGGTAACCTGCCTAGTGGTGTGAAATTTAGAGATTTCTTGAAAATAGTTTCATTGTAATAGATGACCTACTTGATGGTGATAAATTCAAGGATTTCTTGAAAATGATCTCATTATAATGGATAATCTACCCAATGGTAGAAAATTAAAGGAATTCTTGAAAATTATCTCATTATAATGGGTGACCTACCAGGTTATGAGAAATTTAGAGATTTCTCGAAAATAGTCTCATTGTAATGGGTGACTTACTTAGTGGTAAGAAATTGAAAGATTTATCTAAAATGATTTTCAGAAGTGTTCTAAAATCTAGTTGTTAAAAAAGAAAGTGTTTGTCTTCTAGTCTAAAAAGGATTAACTCACAATCATGAGTTACCCATACCTTTTAAAACTGGACTCTTAGATATCATGTCAAATCAGTAGTATCCTTGCTAAATATTTGACAACTCAAAATTTATTGGATTTTATTGAGGATTCTTTCTTATGTAATTCTACGCAAAACTTTATACAATGCTTCAAATGTTATGCATCCATCTTCCTAGTTTGATGATATGTGTAAGCCCCTCGATAAAAATTTAAGAGGATAGTAAAGTAAATAGTATGAAAAAATAGTAAATTGAATATTTGAATTAAAAAGATGACTTTAGATGTTGGTAATTTGAAATAAAATGTTCATGTATTAAGTTTAAAAATAAAAATATGAAACATGAAGGGAAAATAAAAATGAAAAAAAAATGCAAATAAAAACCTAATGGAAGAAATAAATTTGGAAATAAAGGTTTTGGAATATAATTTAATGAAATTTGATGTCAATCAGTTTAAATTTGGTATTGACATGCCTCCGAATCTTGAAAATACCACCCAAAGAACACAAAAGCTATAAAAAAAAGATGTAGTTGGAATTAACAAAATTGTTTTCTATATACATGTTGTATGGCTAGCCATGAAGAAGAGGAAAGGGGAGGAAAAGAGTTAATTATTTTCCTTTAATTTATTCTTAGAAAAAGCTTTGAAAAACCTTAGGAAAACCAAAGATTGAGAGAAGTTCATTAGATTTGGTATGAAAAAACGTAAACTCTTGCATAATATAGGACCAAAGGAAGTAAGATCCCGACAAGTAATGAAAATTTGAGATAATGAGGAGTAAATAAATGATGGAAGTGATAATAAATGTGATGAGTAATGGAAATGATGACCTCAATAAATAAATTTAAAGGTAATGTTGAAGTTGAAAAAAGATTTATGAATTTTGGGTTCAAAATTTATAACATTGGCGAAACTGATAATGAATCTTGATGGATAAATGAATAAAAAAATTCAAAATAAATATGTTTGGAAATAAAAAAAATTAGTGTCAAGAATTTAGTTGAATGATTAATAGTGTCCATATAAGGATGAAACAAGAGAATTTGGATTTTTTTGTATAAAATCACCAATTATCCAGTTTTAAGCTATCATGCATAACTCTTAATATGATTGTTGGATTAGGATAAACTTTTATAAGGAATGTCCTAACATATTTTATACCTTAGGCTAAACTTTCAAGTTAGTCAAAGTTCGGGAGGGTTATGCGATTTAGGTAAACAACCAATTATGTTTTACAAAAAGGCACATGGAGATATTTTAAATGTAAAATGCTCAAACCAAGCAAAAACAAAATCCTCTATTTTTATAGGTTATGGAAGACGGGTTTAGGAAGAAAAAGAGGCCATAGTTTCCATTTTTCTTCACAAAAATGAGAGAGAGATATCAAAAATTACTAGATGGGAAGGGATATAATTGGGTTTTTGAAAGAAAAACACCATTTAAGGGTTGCGGGGAGTAAAAATTGGTTGAAAGAAGAGGTTTAAAATGAAAAAAAAAAGTTAAGAGGAAAAAAGAAGAGATATGAAGTATTGGCTTGGAAAATCCTCACAAAAACCATTAAATCATATGGTAAGTGATATTTGCCTTGATTTCTTTGTGTTATGGATGAATTTAAAAAGATGTTGAAATTTGAATTGTATGGGTGTTAGGGTTTATAGATGATGTAGTGGTAGAATGTGTTCTTGTTGTTAATATTTTTATAGATTGTGTTGTTAAACATATTTCATGATTTGGGTAGAGTGAAATTATGATGAGAATTAAAGAAAATCCCCATGATTTCTCATAGGAAAGCTCTCAGCCAAAGTTTGAAAAATGAGGATATGAAAGTTGAATTGTCTTCATATGTATTAGTTATTCAAATATGTAAATGAGTTGATTATGGAATGTTGAGAATAATTTCAAAGGAAATACAGGGGAAATGGACTGAACTTGGATGTCTTGGCCTAGGTATAGAAATTTAAGAAAAAGGTTTTTGAATGTGATATTGTATTGGATTGTTGATTTAAAACTTGAATTTCAATGTGATATAATGATCTTGAACCAAAATTTGAAAAGAATTCATAGGTTTCTTTATAAAGGCCGTTCGGCTAAAATATGTTACAAGGAAAGGAATAGAAAATTGTATAGGAATTTTTGTATAATGGTAATTTATATGAGCACACGAATGGATTTAAGACTAAATTTAGAAGAAAAAGGTTTAAAGGAACACATGATTCCTATAGGTATAGTTTTGGTCATATTGAGAGAATGATAAGAAAATGAGTTTGTGTATGAATTGTTATTTTCAATTATTGTTGAAACTTGAGTTTGAACATGTTAAAACAAATGTAGAATGAAGGGAGAGGAAATAAATATCTTGGAAATTATGTTTCAATAAAACAAATACATTATAAAAAGAAAAGGAATGATAGGAGTCGTCATATTAAGTAAGTTTATATTGATGATCAATATTATATAGTGATCTAACATGTAAAAAAGATTGAGTCAAATATTTTAAAGTATTATATTTGAAAAGGTATATTAAGGTGAGGAAATTAGCTAAAATTGAGTGTGTGAATGCTATTTAATATGTTTAAATACATGATTATGTGTTGTTGTATGAATAAATGAATATATCTTGAGTAAATGATAAATTTAGTTTTAGTTAAATGATAGGAACATTGGAAAGTATGGATATGTATTGAATCTTGTAAATTTATCTTGTTGTTTATATGTAAACATAGGTTAAATTGGAGGCAGGATATGGTTCCTAGCTTGATTTGGTATATTGATATTGGTTTAAGAATCCTTTTAATACAAGAGTGATTTCTAGAGCTGGACAGCGTGCTGGTGGAACAGGACATATACACGTTGTAAGTAGGTGTTCAACACCTCAATTGAAGTCAAAAGTTAGTAAGTTTTATTATTGCAAGTACCTTATTTTCTTTTAAAGTGTATTGATTATTGGAAATGTAAATAAAAGAAAAGAACAATATTGAAGATCTAATAATTGTATTGGCATCTATGAGGAATAACTAGATTGTTGGTAACCAAATGGGTTTGCTGAAATTATTGGCATCTATAAAGGATAACCAAATTGTTGAAAGCCAAATAGCTTAGCCGGATTTATTGTCAACCAAATTAGTTTGCTAGAGTTATAGGCATTTGTCAGTGACACGATTAAATAATTGATATCTTTTCCCAAGTATAGTAGTGTTAAAGTAATAAATAACTTTGGAAGACTGTGGTCAATCCATAAGGAGTTAAGGATACAAAATCACAAATAATTAAAAAAAAAGAGTTAAAGAGTTCTAAAAGATGTGATATTAATATAAAGATTTAACTCATACACACACGTATACTCCTCATTCAATCCATATTCTTAATCTAATTAACAAGAGAAAGTTTTTTTTTTAATTCATACACGCTTGTATACTATAGGATATTCAAGTTTTGTTCTTATAGCTTTTATCATTTAAGTCTTGCTTCAAGAATACTGTTTCTTATTTTAATCATAACCAAAGTTATAGAATTCATTTTGGGTGTGGCTTCTTTTTAGAAAGTTAAGATAGAAGGATACAATATTTTTTAAGGGAAAAAAAACTTAGTTCTGCTTTTGACACTCCCAAAACTACCCCTTTTAGTGACATGTACAATCTCATTTTGGGTGTGGCTTCTTTTTAGAAGGTTAAGATACAAGGATACAATATTTTTGAAGGGAAAAAAACTTAGTTCTGTTTTTAACACTCCAAAAACTACCCCTTTTAGTGATATACACAATTTGTCAAGCAAAACTAAATCTAACCTTTTTGTAGTTTTTAATCTATATCCAGAGTTCTACAACCTCAAATTAAACAAGATCAATTCCATTTGGAATATAACATCCATAAATAAAAATTTAAAGCAGAAATATATTTCAAATTATATCATTTACTAGTTCAAACTCCAGCTACAAGTCAAATGATAAAACTGTCTAGTAAAATTCAGCATGACCTTGCTTCCATTTTTAACCAATTTATGAAGTTTTAAAACTCAAATTAAACGAAATTAATTCCATTTGATAGTTAACATTCTTAACCACAACTTTCACACAGAAAATATGCTTTAAATTCTATCATTTACTAGTTCAAAATTCATTTGCAAGTCAACTAATAAAACTATCTAGAAAAATTCTAGTTATTAACTTGATGCATAACCAATTATTTTTATAAAATTTTCCATCACTCAAGCAACCATTTTTGTTCAATATATTCTTTAACATGAATAAACATAATTCCCATAACAAATCAAATTAATCATATTCATTTTCTACTTAAAATGGCTCACACTAAAGGTAAAAAAAAGATGCAATTTCCTTTAATTTTTTTCCTGACCTTCTTTTCATTTCATCTTTACTAAGTCATTTAATACAAGAATTTTAGCAAGACTAAAGCTCCCCCACAATTCTTTCTTTCGCCAAAACTGGCTTAACAGGGATCAAAGCAACCTTTTATAAATTTTTCCTTAATTCTACCTGCATTCCATCCATTTAAATTATCACTAACACTAACTACTATAATTTTATTCATAAAAGATCAAAAGTTCAATCAAGCAAATTCCATGTTCTTATCCCCTACATTGTTAAATCCTTCATGCATAAATAAGGATAGATATTTTTTTTAGGTTCTTATCTTAAACTTATTACCCAATCTTTTCTCACATCAATTTCATGATTAAGACACAATATCTCCAACTAATACACTAGTTTTTCTAACTAAAAATTTCATCTAGAGTTCATTCACACAATCCATAAATCCACAACAATGAATTAAATTTAAACATAAAACAAGGTTGCTTACCACTTAATCATAAGAAAATTAAAAATATAATACAAGGAAGATAAACTTTTATTCTCCTCTTCCAAAACCTTCAAGAAATCTAAATCCTTTCTAACCCTTTGGTAATCCTTTAACTCTCTCTTATCAATTGTTTAATTTATGGTCTTTAGGTGAAGTCATGTAGAACACACACACAAAACTCTCCTTCTCTCTCTATTTTTTCTTAACCGACCATGAATGAAAAAAATAGCTTCCAAGAGAAGCCTTTAGCAAATTTAAATGTCCTCATTTTGTTTATTATACTCTTGCCCCAAACTTCTTATAATTATAACCTATCCCCTATTTGATTTTTTAAGTTTCTTATTTTCCCAAATGTCCATTTTTATTCATTTTCAATCCTTTCTAACCATTTGGTAATCCCTTAACTCTCTCTTATCTAATGTTTAATTTGTGGTCTTTAGGTGAAGTCATGTAGAACACACATACACAAAACTCTCCTTCTCTCTCTAGTTCTTCTTAGTCGACCATGAATGAAGAAAATAGCTTCCAAAAGAAGCCTTTAGCAAATTTAAATGTCCTCATTTTGTTTATTATACTCTTGCCCCAAAATTTTTATAATTATGACCTAGCCCCTACTTGATTTTTTTAGTTTCCTATTTGCCCAAATGTCCATTTTTATTCATTTTCAAGTCCTTTCACTCCTAAAAGAATCTATTTTGATTTGTTCAATCTTCATCATTTTGCAAAAGACACATGAATTTAGGGACTCAATTCAATTGAAAATAGTGGTGAAATTAGAAGGTCAACTAGGGATGAAATTGAAAAAATCCAAGACCGAGGACCAAGATGAAAAAGGTGTTCAAATCAAGGAATCATTTTGAAACTTGGAAAGGGTGAAGTTGAATTGATTTTTAGAATCAAAATTCAATTGAGGACTTTTTTTACTAAATTCAAAGATTAGAGGATGAAATTAAAACGGGATTAATGACCTAATTTAAGTCAAAACCCCAAAAACAACATTGTTTTATTTAAATGAAACAACGTGTTCTAATGTTATTTTGACCAAAACTGTGTTTTGGATCAAAATGACATCGTTTTGGTCAATAAAAGTAAAAAAAAAAAGTAATAGTGTCAGACATCATGTCGTTTGGCATTGTTTCGTCATGCCTTACCTTTATGCTAGAAAAGTTGTCCGTAAAGCCATTTTTAGAGGCCATTTAATGCTTCATCTCTCCTTCAAACCAAACAAAAGACACATCATCTTCATCATTTGACTTTGTATTATACCCTTGTCACTTTCTTCACCAGTTTGCAACCCTGCTGCCACTGTAATAAATAGCTAAAACCTCTGACTTGACTAGCTTTGACAATTTGGTTTTATAGTATCAGAATGCTGGTTTGTGGCCAACGATTAAGATGATTCCCAAGCAAATTAATGGCTATAAACCATGCCTGAAAAAACATCTCATGTTCTTCTTTCATCCCCTATAAATAAGGATGAATTTCATGTAGAAAAGAAAAAAGGATGAAGGAGCCAAAGTAAGCCTCTACACCAGCTTTTAAAGAAATCAATAACCAACAAAGCCCCTCTATTTGCCTCCATCTCCACTTTCTAAAAAATTTGATCAAAACCAGTCCCGGTCTAACCTCAACACCATATTTTTCAGCCTTTTGCACTACCTTTTCACCATTTCCACCTAAAACAAAAATCAAACCCATCAACCTTAGTATCTTTAATAACTCCATTATTCCTCCTCTAGTGAAACTCCTCCATCTCCTAGTTCAGCAACATCATGAGCAACCTTATAATCCATCAAAGCATCACACTGAAGAGCCAGTAGCAGTACAGCTTTCACTTTAACAACAATAATGAGTAATGTCATCTTTCAGTATTGCACTAGCTTCAACGAGACAACAATTTTTTCTCTTTCAGCAATCACTGCAAACCACCACGCCACTACTGAGGTACCACCAATCGATGTTCAAGACTCCCTTCTTATCTAGGTAACACTTCCCTCTTCCTTTCATCATTCATGAATGAAGATAGAGCATAAGGATAACGTGAATCTTTCATTCATGTTACTAGTAGTTTTGCCAGGAAATGGAAGCCATTAGGTTGGGCCACTAGCAAAGTAACTGGGCTGAACCCAAGCTCTACTTTTTTGGTTGAGTTAGGATGTTTTATTAAAAAAAAAAAAGAAGAAGAAGAAAAAGAAGTTTGTTAGGTAGGCTCTAGAACTAACAAAAACCAGGTTGGGCTAAGCTTCAGCCTAATCAGTGTGCTTATTCTTAGGCCTCAGACCCAATAGGCCCAGCCCCTGTAGCTACAACAAGCCCATCCCAAAAGCTAAGGGCATATTTGGCTCATGTCAATTTTGCTAAGTAAATAAGGCCTTGTTTTGGTCTTTAAGATATGTTTTCCAAACATGACCTTATAGCATTTTTAATGCATCTAATTTTAGGCTAAAGGTGTGTTTGACAAACACACCCTAAGCCTTTTCTTTTAATTTTAATTTATCTTTATTTTGGGGTCTAACCAAATAGGCTTTTAAATTTTTCAAAAAATTCTAAAAAAAATCATGAACTATTTTGAAATTTTTTATAGGTCTCTCAAGTGTTTTTCCAATGATTTTTGTCTAATATCAAGCGATAGATTTACACTGTAAGATGCGGATTCGATATTAAAAATTCCTAATTTTTCTTAAAAAATTCAAAAAAACTTTAAAAAATAAAAACAATTCCTTTATTTTAGAAATACAAAAATATGTTCTTCTTCAAGAATTTCATATAATACTAGGTTATAGACTTACGCTGTAAAATGTGAATCCGGTGTTAAAAATACCTAATTTTTCTTTAAAATTTCAAAAACAATCCATAAAAAATATAAAAATCCCTCATTTAAAAAACACAAATAATATGTTTTATTTTTTGTTTTTGTGCAT
The DNA here is from genome assembly GCF_951802175.1 of Populus nigra. Lineage (NCBI taxonomy): Eukaryota > Viridiplantae > Streptophyta > Magnoliopsida > Malpighiales > Salicaceae > Populus > Populus nigra. The sequence goes on from NC_084856.1 coordinate 12,157,096, forward strand.
ACAGCCAAATCCTATAAGTTTTTCATGCATATCTTCTAAAAATACAAAATCAAATTTTTATCATATTTTAAATACAAAATGGATATCATAACTAGTTTGTGATTATCTATTAGGGTTTGGTTAATATGTCAAAAAAAACCCCCACAACAATTATTTTGTTTAGTATTTGAAGTGTTAGAATTTAGCTATAGACTTTAATAATTTGAGGTATAAAATTACACTATAAAATGTGCTATTAGGTATTAATGATACAAAATAGTTAATAAATACGATGCTAAAAATTGAACCGTAGAATGGTTAGGATTTAACCCAATTAAGTAAAGATTTTTTCACGAAAGGAGATCTGCCTTGAATTTTAGATGAGACCAACAGATAGAAACATGACTTAGATTGACAATTAATCAACAATGTAGCTTACCTTAGTCTATCTAAGGTTCGAGAAATGATCCTTCTCAATAAGAAATTAATCATTCTAAGGTCAAGAAATTAATGGTGTTTTTTAAAATTTTGATCAAATCGATCCTATTGGATAATCATAAATTGGTTAAAATATACAATTTGTATTTTTAAAGTATGATAAAAATGCAATTCTTTTGTTTTATTAGAAAATATACCTGAAAACAACAATTAGAATATGGTTGTAATGTAATTAAAACATTTGGTTAATTAATTTTTTTTAATCTTTTATCTTCTTTTCTTTTTTATACCATTTATTTAACATAAAATAAAATAAAATGCAAACACACACACACACCCCATTCTTTCCACTAATTACTCACACACTCTACAATCTTCACAAACCATAAAAATTTAAAATTTAAAAATAAATAAAACACACATATTAAACATCTAAAATTTACAAAATGGACCTCCCAGAGATTAGAAAATATTTGGAGAAATTGCTAGAAACTCAAGAACATGCTGGAAAACTTCTGAAAGTGGTGGAGCAGTGGCAGCACATGGGTTCACGTGCTATTGCTCATGGAAGGCTGAAACCTAGTGGATCTGGAGTATTATTTCTTCCTTTTTCTTCTTGTGTTGGAATGAATCTCATTTTCATTTGCAAAACAAAAAAAATCAATCAAACAACACAGTCGACTTTATTTTCCTTTTCTACTCGATTTTTTTTCTGTTATTTTAAGGATGCAGTGTTTTCGTATGTCGCTGCGAGGAGGATCTGGTGCTCTAGTGTGTTGCTGGCTATGGCTCAATTTTAGTTAGTGTTGAAGGGTTGGTTGTCGTGGATCTTTGGTTGGTGGTAGTTTATGGAGGAGGGTGGTTGTGAGGTTGGCCAACGAGCTTAAGCAACTAAAAAAATACTTTGGTCCCTTATTTTTTTTCCGTTGCATTTTTGGTTCCCTTGTCCATATATATTTTATTTTTTATTTTTTATTTTTTTTGTATTTTGATATTTTTAAAAAAGACAACGTCAATGCTAACTTGATATGAAAAATAAACAATGATTCTGAACGCATAGAAAATAGATTTTTGAATTTTGAATTGTTTTAAAAAAGATGTTAAAAATATCGAAAATGATGCAAATAATTAAAATATATGTTTTTGGATTTTTTTTTTGTTTTTTTCACCATTTTTGGATTTTAAAAAAAACTGTTAATAAAATAAGGTAAAAAATTGAGTGATGAAACTATTGACAGAAAAAATATCTATATCTCATGATCCATTTCTCTTATATAATATCTTTATGAAAAATTCTAAACTAATTTTAATATTGAAGGGGTTTTTTTTTATAGATAATACCCCCAATGTCCACGAAGAAAACCTAAATCCGATGGAGTTATTTCGTGCCTTCATCAGTTGAATTTTTTTTATCTAAATTGAATGTGGCTCCCAGGCAATATCAACAATTTTCTAAAAGATTCAACTACTGATGCGGACAATACATGCATCTATATACATATATATATATATATATATATATATATATATATATATATATATATATATATATATATATATATATGATGGAAAAAACACACAGAATAATCTTCTTGACGAACAAAGTAGAGAATTTTCGTAAAAAAGAATGTGAACAGTAAAAAGAGCGGCTTGCCCTTGCCAGCTTTTCAACCCCTTAGAAGAGAAGAGACACGAACAAGACAGCTTTTTACGAGGGCCCACGCGTTTGGCCAGTAGACATCCAGCTAAAGTAACCTAACCTATACTTCATTTCCCATTATTGTCGATTCCTCACGTGGCTACCTATAATTGGTTCGTTAAACGTCCCCATTTCAATAATCACAGCTGTATGAATTTCTCTCCCAGGCCAAAGGCACACCCTCCCCTCCCCCAACAGAGAATCAAATGATAGGTACGTCTGTATAATAGAACCCGTCACCGCAGTAGCCTAATGACCTGTCACTCTAACATTCCCACTACTAATAATACTATCATATCACATGCATTGATTCACCAAATGGACAAACGTGGGACCCATCCAGCCAGACTGTATCAAGCGCCCATTACGGTGACTATTTGTTCGATAGAATAATCCCAATTTTGTGGGCCCCGAAAATATATTGTTTAACAAACTACACCTTTATCATCTAATTATCACTTACTTTTTGATTTTGTACCTCTTCTACGAAACATTACAACTACACCCTTTAATTGCACTTTTTGCCTCATCTGCTGTTAAAGATCATGACTTCGACAATTATTTTTTTTCCACAAAATGTCACATTCACATATGTTTTGCCCCAGAGATAAATAAAAAGTTCAAATAAAATACCTAAATTTATGATGATCCTATGAAGCTAAACTATAAATGAAATTAGAATAACTCATATAAACTATAGATAATATAAATCTTTTCAACATTTTGAATAACTTGTAAAATTCTTTATTTTATTGTTTTTTCTTATTTATACTTATTCTTCTCTCACCCATCTCATCTCAATCACAATACAATAATAAAATTAAAATATGTTTTTTAGATAGTATTTGGTATTCGAAACAATATTGATTAGACATGACTGGATTAGATAAGTAATTATCTTGTCTTGTTTTGGTGTGTTTTGGATAAGATAATTTATCTTATTTTATTTTTGATAGATATTGGATGGAACCCAGTCGATCCAGGATCTAAATCAGTCCAAGTTTAAAAAAATAGAGGAAGAATTGATCCAACTTAACCCATTAAAAAATTAGGTAAAAAATCTATTGACTTTTTTTAAAATTATTTTTTATCAAAACAATGTTGCTTTGGATTTTTTTTTTAATTTGGATCAACTTAAGTTGACCCTTTTGAATGGTGACTTGGGCCTTACCCCGGGTCAATTCTTGAGTCAAGTTTTAAAACTATGATAATAATTATTTTTATTTTTACATTGACTTGGTTCAACCCAGGTTGACCCTCCTAAACTATGACATAGGCCTTTCCCTAGATCGATCTTCAAATTAGGTTTTAAAACTATGATAATAACCACTTTTATCCTTACATTAACCCAGATCAACCCAAGTTGACCCTCTCATTCCATGACTCAAGCCTTGCCTTGAGTCGATCCCCAAGTTGGGTTTTTAAAATTATGATAATAACTATTTTTATTCCTATGTTGCCTCGAGTCAACTCGGGTTAACAATCTTGACCCATGCCTTGGGTCGACCCTCTAATTAGTTTTTAAAACTACAATAATAATTTTTTTTTATCCTTACATTGACTTGAATCAATGATCAACCCGACCTGTGACCCTAGCCCAGCCTTGAGTATACTTTCGAGTCAAGATTTAAAACTACGATGATAACTATTTTTATCTTTACATTAACTTAAGTCAATGATCAACCCGTCCCGTGACCTGGGTCTTATCCCAGGTCAACCCCTTAACCGAGTTTTAAAATTATAATAATAATCATTTTTATCATTACATTGACCCGGGTCAATAGTTAACCCGATCTGTGACCTGAGACTTGTCCTAGATTGACTTCCTAGTCAAGTTTTAAAATTATGATAATAACCAGTTTTATTCGTATGTTGACCCAAATCAACTTGGGTTAACCCTTGTATAAAGAATTAGACAAACTTGTCATACCCCTTTTAGTGGGACAAAAAAATTCTCTACTAGAATAGCTTTGGATAAAATTAAAAAATAATTTTTTATTGTCCAAAAGTGCACCAAACAACTTGATAAAAAAATTGTCATGTCCATCTTTATCTAGCATATCAAATAAGTTAATATTTGAAGAGTTATTATGTGTTTTATATTAATTATATATGCTAGAAATCCTATTTGACCTCTTTGGGTTTATAATAACTCTTTTCTTTTAGTAAGATAGTTTATAATGCTATTGAAATTCAAATTTTTTTTACTTAAAGTATTGTCTCTTTTCTCTTGGGTAAATGACTAAATATGTTCTTGTATAATTGAAGAAGTCTTTCTATCATATCCTTGTATAATATCAAATTCCCAAATATATTCTTTTATCAAATATTTCTATCTAAATCAAAATAAATATATTTTTCATTTGAAAAATATCCATCAGTTATATAATATCATAATAAAAACTTTTCATTAAATTGCTCAATTTTTTTAATAAATAAAAAGATTTAGAATACTCAATCATTCAAATTTTAAAAAATTAAACTTATATTATTGTACAACACAAGGGCATTTTCAATATAAAAAAATATAATTATATCAAATTGAATGAAAATTTTGAAAAAAGTACATTTTGAAAAATTGGATATTATATAAGGACATAAACCTAATGACATATTAAAGACTTGTTTAAATATATAAGGATAAATATAGTCATTTACCCCTTATCTCTTAGTGAAATAAGTTACCATTCAATTAGGTGTAAAATCTTCACATAAGAAAAAAGCAAAAACACTTTGAAAAGAAAAACAGTAAGTTATATTATCTACTTAAACACAAACATTAAACACAAACATAATGAACAAAATTATCTAATAAAAATAAATTTAAAATCTACAAGTGACTATGAAAAATCCCTATATAAGTAAACATTTCACTAAAAAAGAAATGCACCATTCTATTTAAAAGAAATACAATAAAAAAAAAATGTAGCAACCAAACTATGAGGAAAAAACAAGGGAAAAGAAGTACAACTAGCAATCACACCAAATACTAGAAGACTACCATATAATTAATTCCTTTGATAGAATATCAAAGATTATACTTTCTAGATTTTCAAATCTTCCATAGCTTAGATTGGGTTGTTACCTTTCCTTTCCTTGGTACAAATTCTTTACTTGATTCTTACTTCAATTGTCTTGATACTATCATTAATGGATCATGCATATACTCAATTTAACATACATGTTATATATTTTACTATCATAACAATTCAAAAGTGTATTTTTCATACTTGAAGTCGTGCCTTGTACTTTTGACCATCTTAATATAATCTAATTCACTACTCGTGATATTTATTTATGAAATAATCTGCTTTTATCACATCAAGATGAAAGTAAATTCATCCCCTAGGTATGCATCACACAGTTCCCTAAGGAATAGGTACCATTTTGTTTCTAATCCTATAATTCCCAATAATTTTTAATCACTAACCTAAGTAGTTGACTATACGCAATGACTATAGAATGTTTATCACATTATGTATATTTATCTCACTTTTAATATTTCTTAGACCAATGTCTCAATTGCCAACATAATACCTTAAAAACTAACTCAACAATTCCTTAAAATATTATACCTTTATAACTCTTTTAATGTATTCTTGATGCTATTCTTGACTCAACCATTATTGGTTCAATCTTATGTGGGCTGTCAAAACCCTTTTCAAACTTACTCCATATATAAATACAATTTATTTGCCCAATTAGCTTCTAACACTCTAAAGTTGTGTTTACTAACATGCTCGTTATTCTTATTATCCAACTATTAAATGGGTTCTTCTAACCTACGAGGGTCTTTCACACAATTAAATTTTCTTCCTCTATGTTTCATGCCCATTAACATAAATCTCAATGATATATTGACACCTTTTTATATATATAAATCAACATCTTATCTTATGCAATTATTCTCCTTATAATACTAGCAAATCAGATAGTTAATTAAATGTCCTGGCAATGAAATGCATTGACGTCATTAGCTCATCTCAGAGCAACTAGTTAAATCAAATGTTCCAGTCATCAATCTCATTGATTCCACTAGGTCCACTTAGAGCAGCTAGTCAATCAAACATCCCAATCATCAGTCTTGCTAATGCCATTAGCTCCTTTCAAACAACTTGTCAATTAAATATCATGGTCATCAGTCTCACTAATGCCAGTAGCTCCACTCAAGGCAGCTAATCAATTAAACATCTCAGTCATTAGTCTTATTGATGGCATTAGCTCCATTTAGGGTAGCTAGTCAATCAAATTTCATGATCACCAGTCTCACTGATGTTAATGCACTCAGGACATCTAATCAATCAAACATCTTGGTCATCAGTCTCACTAATACCACTAGCTCCATTTAGAGCAGCTAGCCAATCAAATATACTAGTCAGTAGTCTCACTAATGCCACTAGCTCCACTAAGAGCAACTAGTCAAATTAATCTTTTCATGGCTTTTACATTTTGACAATTACATATCCATTATATACATATATCAAGTTCACTTTTTTAATCAAAATCAACACTTTATACATAAATGCATAAACTCGTTTTCACATAGCATCTATCAGATTTCACTTTAAATAACCTATTAATAACCTGACAGTCAATCGTATTGACATCACCAGCTCCACTCAGGGTAGCTAGTTAATCAACCTTTTCTTTTAATATTTACATTCATATAAATATATGCACATTTAAAGAATTTTCAATTCTAAAAGTTTAAGAAATTCTATAAGCAGAAAAGAGTGTAGTGCACCTACCTTGAGCTTATGTGCATGTTGTTGTTTCTTATTGTTTTCCTATTCCCTTAGCCTTTCTTGTACCACCAAGGATACAATTATCGTTAATAATGCAACTTGCACCACTATTTCAATTCACTTCTCATCCAAGTATTATTTTCAAACCATTAGTAAGGAACATCCTTAAAATTCCATACACATACATATTTTTATTGTTGTTCATACTTACTCTTATTAATTCAAATGTTAGAACCCTTAATCAACATCAATTATAAGCAAATATTAGAAATTGATTATTCCTAACTAGTTTAGTCCACCCAACCTCAAACATTGTTCGGTGTTTTAATCATAACTAAAGTTGTAGAAATCAGTTTTGAGCATGGTTAATCTCTATCAAAAGATAAGATATAGATACATGACTTTTATGAAGGAAGCAACACCTATATTTTCCATTTACACATATAAAATCACTCATTATAACAAAATAAGAAATTTGTCCAATACTATGTCGGTCTGGACCTTTCCTCGGTCTTTAGCTCATATCAAGAATTATATAACTCCAAATCAAGAATAGTTTCATTTGAAATTTAACATATGTATGTATAACTTTTTTACAAAAACTAATTCCAAATTCTATCTTTTTAAAGCTCAAAATCAACAATTACATTAGCATTTGAAATCTCTCCAAAGTTATGTCAATTTAGACCTTTATTCAGTTTTTAGCTGATATTTTAAGTTATATAAAATAGTTTTAATCAAGACTAATTTCATTTAACAGCTAACATTTATATTTGTAACTCTTATAAAGGAACAAACTCCAAATTAAATCATTTTCAAGGTCTAAATTTAACTAAAAGTTGGATAGTCAAAACATTTATAATCAAACTACATTCAACACAACTCATTGATTTTTCCTAAAATTTCTTCCATGAATAAACTTAACTCAACACAACTAAGTTCAAGAATATATTTTAATGACAATTAGATACATAGTTTAAGTCGTTCTATCCTCATTTTTAAATGGCCTATTTAGTCGAACCATCCCAATAAAAGAATCAAAGTTTTCTTTTCCATTTTTCATGAAATTTTCACCTAATCCATTCTTAAAACACATGTTTTTAGCATTCAAGTATTTATTCCAAAGTCATTTCAAACAAGAATTTCAAATCAATTTTCCTCTTCCCTTGCTACTAAGTTTTGGCCAAGTCTAAGATTATAGCCTTTTGGATTCTTTTCTTTTTCTTTTTTGTTTCCATACATTAATAACATTATTCTTGACCATACAACATGATTTCAATATAATTTCAACTAGCCATAACAAGAAATTTCTATCTTTCCTTTACTAAAAGTTTTGGCCCAATCATGACATCTAATCCCTATAAAGATTTATTGGTCTATTACACATTTTCAAGCATCAATAACATCATTCATAATCAATTATCACATTTAAACCAACAAAACATCCACCTTTCAACTTTCTAAACCCTAGCTCAAATCACACAACACACTAACCTTTTAGTTCTTTCAACTACACATCAAAAGAAGAGAAATCAAGCATAAAAACCACTTACCTATAGTTCTCATGACAAGATTAAGTGAATTTCTCCAGCCATTTCCTCCATTTCTTATTCCTTTTTTTCCCAACTCAAGCTTCTCTCTCTAAATTTTCTATTCTAACTCTTCAATCTTTCATTTTTTTTCTCTGAATTTTTTTTGTTTATTTCAAGATTTATGTGTTTTAAATCATCCAAAACCCTTTAATTTCTTGAAATTCTCTTTAAGATTTTCACCCTCTCAAGCTTTTTCTTTTTTTTTCCTCCCTTTACCATGGCTAATCGGATTTTTAATAAGAAAGGGAGGGGCACTATTCAATTTATTTATAAGTTTGCCACTTATTTATGCCTCAAATTGTTTTCTTGTAGACTACCTAATTTTTTGCTTAAATCATTTTTCCTTACCAAACTCTAATTGACTTGAAGTTTTAAACCGAGTATAATAGTATGTCAAGCGACCTTTTGCAAATCTTCAGCCTGATCCAATGGTCGGATTGAAAGTTAATCACGATAGCTTAAAACTTGTTAGAAGGTGATTTTTATGTCAAAATCTGAATTTTCTTGTTCAATCATTACTTAAATTATATCAATTATTTCATTAAGTTCTTGGAACCATTTTATCATTCCAAAAATATATTTATTTTACCTTTTATTATTTATTTTATTTACAAACTTATTATCATTTTATGGTAATGTTATCGGTTTATTTTATTATTATTATTATTTTATCCATCGAAACTCGTTATCAGGGGTGCTGAAGTTAGGAATTTTAATTTAAAATTCATAGCCCTCGTCTTAACTTTAATAATACCTATATATTTACTTACAGCTAGCATCTTCATACATGTCACATTTATTATTATTTTTACCATTTATTTATTTCTTTTTATCTCGAGCTTCCATTACTCATTGAGATCTCAATTCTACGTTTATACGGGGGTTTACAATACAATTATTATTTCTTCTCTCATCAAAACCCATTGATATTTAGGTATCATTCAGATTCTCATTTCATTTGTAGTTTGTTTATTAGAGAAATTTGGGTTGCAAGCTAATTGATCTAAACTAGTAATCAACTAATACAAGTCCAATAATAAAATAAACCCCTAAACAATGTGTAATAGGCCATAACAAACTTAAATTAAAAATAATTATTCAAAAATAAAAAAATAAAAAATAGGATAATAAAAAAAACTCTTTATGCTAAAATTTCTCCATGTAGCCCGAATTTCCAATTTTTACACATTCTTAACATATTTCAGTCATGACTTTAAACATGTCGTTCTCTCTTATCTGGATGAATAATTGGGACTACCATACATGGTTGGAAATCTAGAGATGTTTAGTTTTCATACCAACTTTAATAGCATCAAAATTCTACTTGCAGCTCCAGATATGACTCAAACAGTACACAAAGGTCTAGTTTGGTAGATTTGACAACATTCATGTAGTAATTTCTATCCTTTGAAATAATATGTTCGGGAACTCCATTTAACTTGAAAATTTATCAAAATATAGTTCCATGCATTTAGTATCTCCCTGTAAAATTACAGCTTGATTTGATGTACGGTTTGAGAGATATGCATGATTTTGAAAAATTATGTTTTTCCACATGAAATTCTTCTTGTTTTCTCTCAGTTATCTAAGTCATTGCTTAATCTTTCATCAACTTAGTTAAGTAATATATTACTATCATAATAAACTTCCATTGTCTAAAGGTTTAAAGGAAGGGCCCAAAAAATTAATTTCTTATTATATAAATAAACAATATACAAATAAACAAGATGTTATGCATTGTAGATTTCATGTTGAATTATGGTGCAGTTCTTCAAACTTCTAGCAAGTGTCACACTTTTTTACCATTTTAATGCAGACTTTGACCATAAACCCTAACACTTTTTATGATTATATTCTAAATACATATTTATTTGAGTTTGATCTCATTCCAAACTTTCTTATTACTTCAAACACCTCTTCCAGATCTTTTACATGTTTATTCACCAATTCACTTTTAACTAGTATATTATCCATGTTTCTAAATTCCTCATTAACTACTACCTAAATACTATATTTACAAACTCTAATAGGTTGCACCAATAGTTTTAGCCAAAACGACTACCATATAAAAATATGTGTCATTGTCTGTAATTAAAGACATTCTTGATATTTTTTTATCCATATTTATCTAGTTTTATCCTGAGAATACATCTAAAAACTCAAAAATTCATGTCCTGTGGTGCCATCAACTAATTGATCGATTATATGTAATAAGAAGCAATCTTTAAGACATGCATTGCTTAAGTTTATGAAATCTATACACATCCTCCATGTTCTATTTGTTTTCTTAACCATTACCATATGGCTAACCACTTGGGTTAGTCAACCTCCTTTATGAAATTGACCTTTAACAACTTCTCTATATATTTTAAAATCATATATCTTTTTTTTATAGTAAAAAAAAGGTTTTTTTTATTGGTAAACACCTATTCACTATGCTAAACTTATAAGTGATCACCATTTTTTATACCCCCAATATATCTTTAGGCCCTTAAGCAAAAACATCATTATTCCTTTTACTGATATTGGCTTTTCCACCCTACCATTTTATTATATATTGAGGATGTTCATATGTTTGGTCTTCCCTCTTTTCAATTATGTTTCTTTCTAGCTAATAATTAAAGGGATTTGATAACGAATGTAAGTTCTCACCTTATCACCTATTTGAGCACTCCACTTATCCCTCTTCCATGATGGCTCTACTCTACCTTTTTTTTCTTCCACCTATTCTTCTCGAATTCTTAAAAATTTAGTTTCTTTCCCTAACCAATACTTAGTCTCTTACATGACTTCCTTAAGATGTATATATCGTTTAACCTTGTTTTTAAGCTCTTGCATAGTTTCTGGTTCCTCCAATCCCAATGCATTATTGAATTCTTCATTGTTGATTAACACCAAAGTTGCTACAATTAAATATGTTATTTCCAGTGTTTTTACATCTAATCTCATCATGAACTCCATCAAAGTCTCTCCCATTCTTTGCCTTATAGCCATCAATATTTTACTTGACCTTTTACTTGTGATGAAATGCCGTAGAAATAGATTATACATGTCTTGAAAATTAGCAATGTACTGTGGCGGTAGGTTAGAGAACTAGGTCATTGTTGTACCTTTCAATGTTTATGAAAATACATAATATAACATTGGATCTATAATTTAGTACAAAGTCATCATTGATCTATAACAACTGATGTAATCATTTTGGCCTATTAACATGTTATATGATTTTAGTATAAGGATCATCATGTATAGAGAAGCTTCAAATATTGTAGCTTATAAATGGAGATTCCTTTTCTACTTGCCCTCATTCAATCTACACTTCAGGGCTTCTTTTATTCTCTCTTATCTTTATTAGTGCATCTTTCTCATTAAAACTTTCACTACTTTCTTTAACCCTTTGTTTTTACTTGTTTTTTTTATCCCCCTTTTACCTTTACTCATACATCTTTCTTTTTTTTTCTATACTTTCTTCTCTATCAACCTTCTTTATTTTATACATCGATTGAGCTTGCTTAGTCTAAAATAAAACCTTGTGTACTACTTTGTAATCATGTTTTGTATTTTATACCAACCTTGGTCTACTTTTGTTCCTTTTTATATGATAGGTCTTGTTTTGATATAAAAATAATTAATATTGAATAGTGACATAATATGTGTATGCGTTGTATTATTATTTTTATATCAGAAATTCCATTTTCTTATTTGTTTCTCAAGTTTTTCCCTTTGCCTTCTAATAAGGGTATTATAGTCCTTTTATATATAGTTGCACTTTTCCCCTTCAACATTCATTATATAAAACAGAAAAACAGGAGTACTATGTAATTATGAATATGCAAGTTCAATGGTAGAAATCAACAGGTGTATATAGATGAAAGCCTTGGATTTGAGTTGTGACAAAACTAAGGGTGCGATTATAATTTTCTATATATGGGGATTTAAACAGAAACTTGATTAATAATTTGCCTTATTTAATATGTTTATCAAACGGCTACTAAAGTGGGCCCTTTTTATTAAAAAACGATCTAGATCTACCAAATCATGACCGTTGCGTTTTACTGATGGGCCCTATATATACAGAACTTCTATTGCTGCCAGCCTACATCACCAAGTTCTCATTCTCGATTCTCGCATCCTCCACCTCTCTTCTCTCTTAAAAAATGGATCGGAATGGCATGCTTGGATTGGCACTGCTGTGCATTATTATCGCCGGTGTCGGTGGTCAAGCACCGGCTGCGACACCGACATCAACTCCCTCGACTCCAACAACTTCTGCCGTGCCAGTAGCAGCACCAACAAAACCTACAACACCAGCTCCCGTATCATCACCACCTGCGGCAACACCAGCAGCTTCTCCACCGAAACAGACGGTTTCAGTTCCAGTTGCGGCTCCATTGGCCACACCACCTCCATCCGCGACTCCAGTTAGCTCCCCACCGACTCCAGTTCCTGTTAGTTCTCCACCAGCAAAATCTCCTCCGTCTCCTGAGCCTGTTGCTTCCCCAACTAGTGCTCCACCGGCAAGCACTCCAGTTGCTCCACCGACCGCAGAGGTCCCTGCTCCTTCTCATAGTAAAAAGAAGCCAAAGAAGCACCAAGCACCAGCTCCTGGTCCGGCATTGTTGAGTCCACCAGCACCACCAACGGAGGCCCCTGGACCTAGTGCTGAATCCGTCTCTCCTGGTCCTTCTCTCTCTGACAACGTAAGCCATCATTTCATCTTTATTTATGAGCAAATCTTATTTAACATGTTTGATAGGGAAATGTTAGGCATAGATCTAGAACTTAAATCATAAAAACACAGCAGGTTAGATCTAATTTAAGGTTTTTTTTTTAATGGTATTGAAATTGATATTTAATTAATATATAATTGTCATGTGCTAGGTAAATTTATTGCAGTTCAACCTGTTTTTATTTTTTTAAAAAAAATAAATCGATATTTTTTATTTGTTTATTTATGATATTAATTTTTTTGAAAAATTAATATTTTAATATATTTTTAATAAAAAAAACATTCTTAAAAAACACGTTTGAAATTATTTGCCCAATGATTTAGCAATTTTTTAATTTGAAATGAATAATTCATTTGTTTCAACATAACGTGTAGTTTTATAACTTTAAAGAATGGGCTCCGAAGATTTTAAATTCGAACTATAAAACCAACCCTAATTTAATTAAAATGGAAAGATCTTTGTTGTCGGAAAAGAGAACGATAATGCTTGTAATAAGATCTCGTTTATGTTTTCCTAAAATTGAGCCGACTACTGGGCTTCTTGTCAAACAGTGGCACGAGTGGCTCACCGGCCGACAACTCTTGATTATATTTCAGAACACCCAAAATCATTTTTTTTTTAAATTGAACCTCCATTCAATTTAGATCTTTATATGTCATGATTGAAGCGAAATTGAGTAATTTGACATTTGCTCAATTATTGAATATAACAGAGTGGAGCGGAAACAATAAGATGCTTGCAGAAGATGGTAGGAGGTTTGGCATTGGGATGGGGTCTGCTTACTTTGATCTTCTAGAGAGAGAGAGGGAGAAGATGTTTTCATCATATTACTTCTGTAATATTATTATTTTAATCTTTTGTCCCCCATGTTCTCTTGATTATTTCGGGCTCATCACATCTGATATATTTTTAATTTCACATTTTTTGGTTAAATTATTTTTGTCACTCCCCGGCTTGCGGTTTGGTTTCGGGGGGTGACAACATTTGCTTTGTATCTCGTAGTTTTCTATTCACTACCTTTATCTTTTTGCGATTATTATAGGTATGGTGATTCTCTGATTTTCTTTTTCTTTTTTCTGCTTTTACTTTATTTAACGCCCCTCGTTTCTTGCGATAAATACGAAGTTAATGGCTTCAAGGGATGACTCGAATCAATTTAAAATAGTGATGTTTTACTTTTTTAAAAAATTAAATTGAATTTTGACTAGATCATGAGTGAATTTTTAGGTTGGCCATGTCCTATTTCAATTTACTGTTCTTAGTTTAATAGTTATGGGTTAGGTCTTTCTTTTGTGGGATTGTTATGCTTGTTTTGTGTATAAAAACGTAAGGGAAGAAAGCTAAAGCTGCGGGAGAGAGAGAGGGCAGTGCCTATTGAGCACGGAACTGGATTTTGAGTGCGGTTGGCGAGAACTGTTAAAACAAAGAGTAGTAATTTTATGTCTTATTTCTCGCAGTAGATACTGAGAGAGATGCAATGGTGATTTCCAAGGAACACTTTCTTTTCTTTTTCTCAGGGAACAACTGAAACATTAGAGACTGCATTAAACTGGGATATTTTTTTACAATTCTGAGGTAGTTAAATAATCTACATCTGCTTTGTAGACCGTAGTTAAATTTTTTATAGTGTTAAAGCAATATTGCGATTTCTAATTAGCATAAATGGATATTAAAAATTAATGATAGAAATATTGATTAAAAATCAAGCACTGATAAGTCGGAAATGAATCTAAGGATGAAAAAGTAAAATAAATATATTTAAAAATAAGAGAGGATGATCCTAAGGATTTAGTTGAATAATTAATACGATATATAGAATAATGAAACAAGAAATTCAAATTTTTGTGTAAAATTATCTCTGGACTAGTTTTACGTTATTAGTGTAATTTTTTATCCGACCGTTGAATCGGGCTAAAATTTTATAAGAAATCTTGTAACATATTGATTTACGGTAGGGTAAAATATGCAAAAATATTGACAATCAATTGAAAATTTAAAAAAAGGTTATTAAGGGTAAAATGATTATTTGAACTTAAAAATTAGAAAAGTTAGCCTCTTCTTCCTTAAATTGTCTTTAGAACTAGAAATAAAGAAGAGAAAGAGAGAAAAGAATTGTGAGAGCTAAACACTAAAAATTCTTGGGAGAGAAACAAAAATTGAGTAAGATTTATAAGTTAGGAAGTATGAAACATCAACCAATCCATCAAGCAAAGATTTAAGAGGAAACTATGTGAGAGAAAGTAAAAAATCAAGGCTTTAACTCGAGGCAAATAAGAGAAAAACTGAAGGAGTGGGAAGAAAAAAACCTTTACCTTGTTAGCTTTAATCCATTTTATTGCTGGGTAAAAAGTTCTAAGTTCATTAAAACAATTTTGAATGAAAGGAAATGAATTTAAGGAATAATTCTTAGATTTTTGAATTAGGCTTCTGAGGAGAAAATTTAGGAAAGTTGTGAAATTGATGTGATTGTAAAGAAATAAGTTGTAGATGATGTAAATAATGAATTATTGAAAAACAATTTGGGTGTTTTAGAGATAAATAGGATGACTATTTTGGATAAAAATGAGGAATATTGAGATTTAATAAATATATGTGTAATTTAGTGAAATTAATATGTATTGATGTATTTATGGTGGATTAGAATGGATTTAATAAATTTATTTAGTTGTGATTAAATATTTAATGAACTTGGAATTATAAAAGAGAAGAATTTGGTGAGAAATATGACTAAGATTATGAGTTGGATTATAGAAATGTAAAATAGACGTTGAGTAGGAGTTTTGAGATGAAAAATGGATTTATGAATAAAAAGAAATAAAACCCTCGGGACAGGTCATATAGGGGACTTTCATTATAAATCATAGTTTTAAAAGTTTCAATTATTGTGTGATGAGTATATAAATGTGAGTACGAAGAAGAATAAGAGAATTAAAAAGATGACTTGATAAATAAAAATTAAATTAAAAAAATGCTTGTTATGTAAAGTAAGTTAGGAAATATAAATTTCTACATAAGATAAATTAGAAACATGAATGTTTTATTAATTTAAAAGAGTTAATAGTTATGTATGATTTTAGTATTGTGATTGAATGAGTGTATGTCATTAAGAATTTAAAATCTATATGAAAAATAAAATTGACTTTCATGATGAATGAATGAAAAATGATATATTATTTATTTTAGCAGTAAAGGATCATTTCATCCATTTAGATATTAAGTACGCGCTCGACATCTTATAACTAGAGCATTACTTAACCGTGTTTGTAATTTTTTTTAAAATGTATACTAATCTTATCTGATAAGTAATAAATTGTTAAAGAAACTAGTTACCCTGGTAAATGAGACTAGTACCCTAATTAATGGGTGATTGAGAAACTAGTTACCTTAATTAATAAGACTAGTGCCCTAGTAAATAGACAGAAAAATATATTGATTCCATGGTTAATGGGATTAATACCCTGGTTAATGGGCAAATGAAAATATGGATTCCCTGGTTAATGTGATCGATGCCATGGTTAATGAGTAGATAGAGATTTTGGTTCCTAGTAAATGAGATGATTTCTTAATTAATGAGAAATTAGTCCTTAAGATTACCAAGACTAGTGTCCTGGTTAATGAGTAATTGGAAAAATTTGTAATGTAGAAATGGAACAAGTGCTAGTTTAGCAAGAGAAGATATCGTGTTCTTAAATCATGTGAATTGTATGAATTGAGAATAATTATATATAAAAGTAATAATAGTAAATATTCTGTGTATAAAATAATTATACTAAATATTATATAAATTTTAAGTACTTCATAGCATCATGATGGCGAGTAGTGACTAACGCATTTGTAATTTTGTGAAATCAATGCATATTTTATTATGTAATATAATTTTGTAACCAAGTGAGAATAATTATATATAAAAGTAATAATAGTAAATATTCTGTGTATAAAATAATTATACTAAATATTATATAAATTTTAAGTACTTCATAGCATCATGATGGCGAGTAGTGACTAACGCATTTATAATTTTATGAAATCAATGCATATTTTATTATGTAATATAATTTTGTAACCAAGTAGTGTACGAATCTAAATTAAATATAGATGATATATCTTCACTAGTTTTTTTAAAACCCATATGACTAAATATTTAGACTAAGTTTTAAGTTCAATTTACATTAATATGAATATGTGTTGGTTTTTTTTTCTAACTAAGTTAATTGTCTCATTATTTGAAATATTTTAAAATAATATAATAATTGATTTGCTTGAGAAAGTATGGAAGAAAAAGAAGTTATTCTTGTGTTAATGGTAAAATATAAATATGGAAGTTATGAATGAGTGGAATAGGTTGAAATTTTATTTGTAGGTTGTGGAAATTGATTGAGTCGATAAATTTATATTAAAAATATAAAAAAAAACTCTATCAAAATTTTAATATGATTTTTTAAAAAATTCATGTTCTAAATGATGATAGTATATATTCATGTGAATATGATAAAATAAAAATAAATCAATTAATTCGTAGATGCCGTCAATTTATAAAGAAATCATTTTTGAAAAAGTGAAACCAACAAAAAAGAGTTGTCTCGTTTGGTGCTGTGAAATCATTACAATTTATAATTCTTGTTTACAATCTTCAAAATAGTTCAGGAAACTTGCTTAGACCATGATGCCTTTTCTTCTTGAATTGGAAGGCCCAAAGGGCTAACTTGCTCTTATTCATTCATTCATTCATTTTTAATATTTTAGGATTGTAGCTAGCAATCCGCGCTTGATTTTAGGATAAAATAAAATACAAAACTAATGACTACTAATATCATGCAGAGAATTCAATATAATAATTATTAAGTTGCTCCATTTCTTATGTTAATTCAAATCAAAGTAAACATAAAATGAAAAGATGTAATTATATGATGGCTCTACTGACAAAAAAAAAAAGTATACGTAGAACAACGTGTAACTTGTATTGTATACGGTAACTCTTAACATCTTACTAAATAATATGTTCTTGAACTCTATTAGAACTTAAAATTTACAAGATATAGTTGTATGTGTCTAGTATCTCCCTATAAAATATCAGCTAGTTTTGATGTACAATTTGAGAAATATACCTGATCTCGCAATACTGGTCAACATACATTGTAAGGCCAAATTTGAACCTGACTTGGTTCGTATCATCCTCCCCTTCTTTAAAAAGATTTAACCTTGAATCTATATCATGGAAAATATATTCTAATGTCAACAAATTAGTACCAAACAAAATATTAGCGTCATTATTAAAACTAAGAAGAACCATGTTAGCAAAGAAGACCCCTATGATATATAAGCTCTCCTTTTCAACCATCTTCTTTTTCTTCAATTTTAGTTGCTGAATATATTTGCTTAGGTGTCAAAGATACAAGAGTTATAGGTCTTCTATTTATCTCAAAGAAATACCTATTTGTCACTCCATCATGTGTAACTCTCCTATCATACTGTCATGGTCAACCAACCAACAAGTGATTAGCTTGTATTAATACAACATCACATAACACCTCATCACAATATTTACTAATTAAAAAAAAACCAAAACCTACTTATTTACTTTCACTTTACCACCATCATTCAACATCTGTAATTTATAAGGTATGAGATGTTTGGTAGTGTATAAGTTCAACTTTCTCACCAATTCAATACTAGCTATATTAATGCAACTATCACCATCTATAATTAAGTTACATATCTTATTATGAACATGACATCTTATATGAAATATGTTCTCCCTCTGACCTTCCGAATCATTCACCTTGACATGCATATTCAGTGTTCTCCTTACCACAAGTTTCTCTCCCTCAACCGGATACTCAACGCAATCATCATCCTCTAATGATAACATCTTCTTCTCTTGATCCTCTCTATCAATCTCAACCTTATTATTAACTTCATAACCATGACTCTTTTGTTTGGAAATTGTGAAGCAATATGACCAAAACCCGAACAACAAAAACATTTAATGTCACAGTTGTGAAAAATAAGGGTAACATTGTTACCTTTAACAATGACCAAGGTGGTTTTCTTCTCTCTAAAGTATTTGGTCTTGCCCTCCTCATTATGATGTTCATACGAACCAAGTCAGGTCCGAATTTAGCTTTAAAATGTCTGCTGACTATTTTTGTGAGATCAGACATATATCTCAAACCGTACATTGAAACGAGCTGAAATATTATAGAAAGATACTAGACATATGAAACTATATTTTGGTAAATTTTCAGATCAAATGGAGTTCGGGAACATATTATTTTAAAGGGTCAAAGTTACTAGATAAATTTTGTCAAATTTATCATACTAGACCTTTTTGTTTTGTTTGTGACATATTTGGAGTTACAGGTGGAATGTTGTTACGATTCAAGTTAGGCTGGAAATGATGTGTTTGAAGTCAGGACTGAAAATCTGTCAAGAATATGCGAAAATTAGAGATTCAGGCTATATGGAGGAATTTTAGTATAAAGATTTTTTTTTATTTTTTTATTTTTGAATAATTATTTTTAATTTGGGTTTGTTCTGGCCTATTATACAATGTTTAAGGATTTATTTCATTATTGAACATATATTAGTTGATTACTAGTTTAGGCCCATTAGTTTGCAACCCAAAAGGATTCCATTAGGATTAGTTAGAGGAGACTATGAGCGTGTTTGACAGTGTGGTTGCGGGTGCTTTTCAAATAACTTTTCGTGCCAAAATACATGCCAATGATATTTTTTCATTTTTTAAAAATTATTTTTGACATCAGCACATCAAAACGATCAAAAACATACAAACCATATTAAATTTTAGCAAAAAAAAAAATTCAAATTTTTTGGGAACGCCGCCGCAGCCGCGTTCCTAAACGTAGCATATATTATGTTTTTTTCGATGCAAATTTCAACAGCAAGTTGGAGAATAAACATGAGTTTTTCTTTTGTTTGTTTGTGGCAAAATAACCTTTTTTGTAGGGACAAAGATCGTACACTAACTTATTAAAGATTAAATGACTTTGTGATGTCATTCACATACTTAAGGTTCTTAGATATAAGGATATCTTTAGGTCTAAGTCTTTTTCCAATTTCTTTGGTTCATAGGTATATAGTTACCTCTTGATCAAGGTTCTATCATACTTGATTTTTAGTTTTCTAGGTTGCTTTCTACTTTGTTGAAGGTTTATTGACCACATAATCAAGAGGTTAATATCATATGTGATGGACCACCCCTAGTGTTAACCTTCCAATTAGTTTTCTAAGGTTTTGAAGGGCTTAATAACTAGCTTTGTTAATTGGTACCCTTTCGTTTAAATTTCTCCACCTTTATGACTATATGTACCATCTCTTCCAACTCTATATAATGATGTAACTCCTCAATATGAGTTATATCATGATTAAGGCTATTCATAAATCTAGCCATAGTAGCCTCCTTATCCTCCTCAATATTAGCTTGAATCATAGCAAGTTCCATTTTGTTGAAGTACTAATCAACACTCTTTGTACCTGACTTAAACTCTGCAACCTTTGATATAATTCTCTATAATAGTGGCTAGGCACAAATCTCATTCTCATAAGGGATTTCATCTTATCTCAAGTATTAACTTGCCTCTTGGTTTGTCACCAACTAATCCCACCACACAATGACATAATCGATAAAACCAATCAAAGCTAGCTTGATTTTTGTAGGCTCTATATAATTGTGACACTTAAAAATCCACTCCACATTCTTCTCTCATTCTAAATAAACTTTTGAATCATTTTTCCCCTAAAAAGTTGATATTTTCAGCTTAATCATATCCAAATCTCCACCCAACTCAGTATTATAGTTTTGGTACCTATAATTACCTATCTGGATAGAATTATCACTATACCTTACAAGCTAACAATTCTGTTATTGTCCAAAACATTTCTAATACCCCACAGACACATCTTCAAAATCAATACTACTCATGTCTACATTATCAGCCACAAACTTATACATAATGCATAATTGAGTTTATAATTTCATGGTCTCCTCTCTATGGTGCCATGTTGCTTGCCTCTAACATCTTTAAATATAAAAATTGGCTAGTTGATAAGAAATATATATTTCTCACTAAGTCCCTGACATGTTTACACTCCTCTCGTGTTTCACTCAAATATACTCGCTACGCCTTTTTCCTCTTGTCTCACTTTTTTTCAACTCTTGCGGAACTTAAATCAAAACCAAAAATAACAACATGAGCCACTTATCCAAATATGTTTATATGACTCAAGAAGAAAAAAAAGATATGAAAACAAGCAAAAATGAAACTACAATTACAATATCGTGAGTAACAAGCGAATTTGTACAAAAATAGAAGTTTTTGAAGATACAAAAGAAAAAAAAAAGATGCAAAGGTTATATATAAAAACTAAATGAAACCTAAATATATCAATGATAATGTTATTGTACTGTTACAATTGAAAAATAACAGCAGCAAAACAAGTTTGAATTACTAACGCGAATTGGACCTGTTACAATAAGTTCCAATCCTAAATTTAGTTCCTCTAAAAAAAAACTTCAAATGACCTTAATGTTATATGGGGTGAGATTATAATCTTAACCAGTATATTAAATGTGAGAATTTTATGAATTTTATTTGTTCTAAAATTCCCTTTTGATATGAATCTGGCCTATTACGACAAGTTTTAATCTCAACCTTGGTTACTATAGAAAACAATCTCCAAATAAGCTCAAATTTTGCATGGAGTGCTAAGACTTGTAGAACCAATATAAAAAACTCTTGTTTATGTATTTGTGGTAGATTCAACAAAAATGAATTTTGGGCGTTCTTTTCTTCTTCTTTTTTAACTTTATATGCTATTGATATATTATGAAATAGCAACAAACTAAAATAACATCTTTTTTTAAAGGAACCCTAGACATAAATTACTCAACTCTAGACACAAAATAATTAAAAACTAAATCAAAGACAACTAAAGCTAAGGAAGTCAAAACTAATAAGAAGAAAATAAAGGATATAACCTGGTTTTTTTAGTCTATCTCTGATACCAAATGATATAGATCTTTAATCATATGGTCAAGCAACCCCCAATAAAGTAGATAACAACCTTGAAAGCTAAAAATTAAGTTTGATAAAACTTTGACCTAGAGGTAACCCTGTACCTAAGAACCAAAGGTATTGAAAAAAGACTTGGACCCAAAGATAACTTTGTATCTAAGAACCCTAAGTATGCGGATGATGTCACGAAGCCAGTTAATCTTTGATAAGTTAGTGTACAATCTATCCTTGTAAAGAAAGGTTGTTTTGCCAAAAATAAACAAAAGAAAAACGCGCATTTATTCTCCAACCTGCTGTTGAAATTTGCAGCTAAAAAAATATAATATAGTCTTATTTAACTAACCCTAATGGATCCTTTTTGGGTTACAGACTAATGGGCCTAAAATATTAATCAATTGTTATAAGTCCAATAATAAAATAAACCCCTAAACAATGTGTAATAGGCTAGAACAAACCCAAATTAAAACTAATTATTTAAATTAATTAATTAAATAAATAAAATAGCATAATAAAAAACAAAGTCTTCATGCTAAAATTCCTCAATGTAGTCTGAATCTTTAATTTTTGCATATTTTTGACATATTTTCAGTCCTGACTTCAAACACATCGTTTTCTTTTGTCTGGATAAATTACTAGGCCTACCATATATGTTTGAAATTCTTGAGATGTTTAGTTTCTAGAAAAACTTGAATCATAAAAAGATTACACTTGTAACTCGAGATATATCCTAAATAGTACACAAAGGTCTAGTTTGATATATTTGATAAGATTTGTCTAGTAACTTCAACACTCTTAAATAACATGTTCTCGAACTCCATTTAATCTAAATATTTACCAAAATATATTTACATGTATCTAGTATCTTCCTGTAAAATTTAAGATTGTTTTGATGAACTGTTTGAGAGGTATGCTTGATCTTACAAAATTGGTTAGCATAGATTTTAAGCCAAATTTAAACCTAACTTGGTTCGTATCATTACTGGTCCTATTAAATAAAATATGACAAGCATAGCCATTCCAACAATACATATACAACCCTAGTAGGTTTAGGATCATCTCAAGGTTTTTAAAGTGATCTCAAATTTAGGATGTTTTTCTTTTATTAGATCTAGAAGGAGAATGATTGTTACCTTCAATATTACTATTTGTACTAGAGGAAGTATCTTAAACAAGAAAAGGATTGAGTTCCAAACTAGAAGTATTTGATTCCTTTGGTGTAAGATCTTCCTGATTATCCATATGAAATTAAAAAAAATAACAACAATATGAATCGACTGATAATTAACAATAAGTATTAAATATTAATAGTAGGTTACATGCTAAAAAATCTAAAAAATTACAAGCACAAAATGAATCTAACATTAATAAGAGATAAACCTTCATTCTCGACAAAACCCATCATATAATTTATATCAAAAATTGATTTTTTTTTTATTTCTGGATTGTTTTCAAGGACACAATATATGAATGAATTGAAACAAATGGTAAATTAAGGTTTTGATTTCGTGTATGTAATTTCTGCATAAAAACTTAATTGTTTATGGGCAGTCAAACATAAAAGATAGTGAGAGGAAAAGAAAAGAAACCATCAAATCAGCTAATGAAAAGAATAGAGTCAAGTTCCATTTTTAAAAGTTCAATGTGAATTCCAAAAAGCTTTATGAGAAGATGAATCAAAAACTAATATAGTCCAACAAATTATTTATCATTTTCTATTTGGAATCAAATTGATAAAAATATCATCTTATAAAAAACTCATAAAGTTTCACTTTCTCATTATTCACACAGTAGGAAAAAAAGATGAAATGCAATAATACTTGCTTCAAAATTAAAATCAACCAATCTTGAACTATTATTGAACACAAAACAAACAAAAATTAACAGAATAACAACAAATAATGACAGTACTTCCTTCAACCTCTTGCAAATCCAAGGTAAGAAAAAGAAATTAACCTCCTATAAATTCCTACTTAACTAGTTAATCTAATAACTAGTAACTCTCAATGCCATCACTATTTAATTACCAAATCAATCAAAACATCCTATTAGAGATAACAACATTTAAAAGAAAACCCGTAGAGAAAAATTTTGAAGAGATAAAGGGTGCTCAAATTAAGTATTAGAAGTAGGTTTGAAAATGTAAAAAGTGTAAGGCTATGGAAGAAGCATCAAACCTTTCCTGGTTTCCTTGCCTTCTAACAACCTCTATGATGTCTTGTTCTTACAACCTATCAAAATGCTTCACCAATAAAAAAAATCAAATCATTAAAAAAGCAATAAAATTATAAGAATAACAATAATGGAATTATATCATTTTAATCAAAGATTATCCAAACAAGTTTACATTAGTACAATTCTTCTCAAACTCTGCCCTTGATTTTCTACATTCAGTTGGATATTGAAATCCCATAGACTCGATTTTTCTAGGTTTCTTGCCTAATTCAAAACTCCAAAAAGATTTAAGGTTAGGTTAGTTATAAATCATAAGAGAACAAAAAAGAATGAGGGAGAGGGGACGGGGGACTGGAATACATATCAAAAGGAAAAATGATTTAAGGTTTGGTTATGTTTCTTTTTATACCTATTTATTTTCTTAGATGATTCAAATACAATTAAACTAGTCTAATTTGGTATGGTTTAATTGGTTTCAGCCTTATGATAGTTTGTATTTCTCAATCTTTGTTCATATAATTGTACACTAGTTTTTCTATTGTTTATATTTGATTATATCTATATTCATTATTCTCTTTCCCTTTGTCATCAACTAAAAAAATAAAAGACATAATATAAAAAACAAAGAAAATGAATGTGAAATTATTATATAATATTCAAAAGTTCTAATATTCATTATAGATTTAAAAGAAAAAAATACGAAAAACATTAAAAATATGAAAATCAAATAAATAGCTAGTACACGATCTAAAGTGATGGATAACGAGAGAGTAGATTAGTTATCATATCCTTTATGTCCGTTTGTGTGTCGTGAGAGACATAATATAAAAAATAAAGAAAATGAATGTGAAAATGTTATATAATATTCAAAAGTTCTAATATTCATTACACATTTAAAAGAAAAAAAATACAAAAAACATTAAAAATATGAAAATCAAATATATAGCTAGTACAAGATCTAAAGTGATGGAAAACAAGATAGTAGATTAGTCATCATATCTTTTATGTCCGTTTGTTTGTCATGTATATAACACACATCCTTTCCTATATGATGCACCTCAGTTTCAATATTTTATAGTCGTTCTTTTACCCTAAACTTCCAAGTACTCGTACCAACCTTTTTAAAAGAGGAAATCATTGGTGGTGTCTCAAACATTATTTCAAACTCATCATCACTACCACCATGTTGTTGTTCTTCCTTAACATGAACTCCAATTTGGTCTCTAGAAACCCATACACCATAATCATTCAACAAAAAATTCATTTTGGTGAGGGTTCTATTCTTTATCTCCATCAAAGAAGAATATGGTGTCATGATCATATGGAAAGGGTTTTTGCTTTTGATCATGTCCCATGATCAAGTTCCTCACCATGATATAAGGCAGATTAATTTGATGACTTCTAATCATGCAGTCAATTAAGCACAAATCTATAAATATTACTTAATCAAAATACCCTTCCTTGGGCAGAATATTGTGTGGTAGAATTCTATGCAAATGTTTTGGTCTTCAGTGCAAGTCTTGTCTCTTATTTTTTGCTTTAGGAGCAAAATCATATCTACTCGTATGTAAATCCCTTTATAGTAGGTATTACTTTAACTTCAAACACTCTAGGTCCTTCATTAGATATACCCAATATCTTAGCTAAAGTGTTACAATCAAATTCAATATGTTTGTTTTGCAAACTATTGACAATCATAGGCTCCACATTAATTCTCATGTTTGCAAAGAACATCCTAATCAATTTTGGATATATTGGTTATTTTAATTAATACTAAGTATTTCAACCCATATGTTTAAAGATTGTATCTATTCCAAATGCACATAAATCAAGTATTAAGCCTTTTTCTACAACAATAGATCAATTTGAGAAGAAGCTTAAAAACCTTTGAATGTTGTCAGCTTTATAGGAGGTGGGATCAATGACGTGTTTGCTTATTGGTTCCACATATTTAGAACATTTCTTTGGTGCCATTACTCTTTATTCTCCAAGAAATTGACTTCAATTGGGCTGAATTTGGTGTATTTTGAGTGAATTTGGAAGAAAAGTCACGATTAGGGTGAAGGCTCTAATATGTAGGAATTTTTGTTCTTCTACCAAAAACTGACAAATATATATATGTTGTCGAGTAATTAGTTAACCGGTTGCTATTATTTAAGTTCAATCGGTCGACCAATCTAAACTCAAGCTTGAAATTTCCCAAACTCTTCTTGTGATCCTTTCTTTGCACTTAAAATGGGTCCTTTTCATGTAAAATTTATAACCAAAAGGCAAAGAAATTAAGGGGTGAAAATTTGGGCAATAGCCTCACTACTAATGCTCTGGATCTATCAGTTGGCTGGTTTATCCAATTATATGAACCGATCGACCGATTCACATAAAAATCAAGATTTTCTAAATTATCTCTTTTACAAGTGTTTTATGAGTTAAAATATATATTTGTCTAACTTGCAGACTAAAAAATTAAACCCAAATCAAAACTTAAAATCTTGAAAAATTGATAGTAGCTATCCTCTATTTTTTTGACTTAATCGGTTGGCCGATTAAACTAACTATAATGATTTGGTCAATCAATTTTTCTCAAACCTCGATAGATACTAGGAATTCTGCAGCTGATAGATTTTTCACATAATTCATGCATAAATGATATACATATCATCATTTAAATTCATCAAACTTATTTTCTTTGATGTATACACATAAAAAGACACCTCATACATCTATTACATGAATAAAGCTTAAATGTTTTTTTTTGCAAAAGTGATCCTTACTTAAAGACTTTGTGAGAATATGAACTAATTGGTGTTTCGTGCTTACAAAACTCAAGTACAATATCACCTTTCATAATATGATCCTTTAGGAAGTCACATCTCATTTCTATATGTTTTATATGAGAGTGCTGAATTGGATTCTTAGATAGACTTATTGCACTATCACACTTAATATGTATATATGATCAAAATTAAGTTCAAAATCTTCTAAAGTTTGTCTATTGGTTGCTATATATTATGTTTTAGTTGTAAATAGAGCTATTGAGCTATCTTAGAGAGAATCCTAAAAAACCACATGTTCCACTAGTATTTTTTATATCAACATCCAATAAGATCAACATCTAAATAGCTAATTAAACTCAATTCACTTCTTTTTGGATACCACAACTCTAAATCAAATATATCAAAAAATATCAAAAAATTCATTTTACATTATTAACATGGAATTCTTTAGGGTATGCTTGAAAGTATACATATAGAAAGACACAAAATAAAATATGGGGTCTACTTAAAGTTAAATATAAGAGTGATATATCGAGATTTGGTGATGTTACATGTCTAAGAGCAAGACAACCTGTGTTGTTTTTGTTATGTGACATAGGCTTTCCTAAAAGAGAAACAAACATAATTTCACATAAAAGGGCCAGCACATGATAATTTCACAAGGAGTGCACGCATATATTGCAAGCTGTGACCTTAAACTGACCGAACGACACCAACTTGCTCTAAAAAAAGGCATACGCTTAGCTAACCCTAAGAAATTATTGTGAGGCATCGATAAAAGGGTGCTATATAAGTTTTCTAAGTATTTCCCTTCATGGAAACAAAAGT
This sequence comes from Populus nigra, assembly GCF_951802175.1. Taxonomy (NCBI): domain Eukaryota; kingdom Viridiplantae; phylum Streptophyta; class Magnoliopsida; order Malpighiales; family Salicaceae; genus Populus; species Populus nigra. The sequence goes on from NC_084856.1 coordinate 12,185,088, forward strand.
CACGGGTACATGCCCTACTCTGAATAGGCCATCCCTAAGAACCGAAATTAACGTGACCGTACTCTTTATTGCTTGAAGATTATTCTAATAGGAGCTTGATGTTGCAACCAGTGTGTTTCTTCTTCCTACAAGATAACATTTCTAAAGGCACGTCTATTTTGAAGCTGCCAGTACCCTAACAAAAGTTCTGTAGCGGTAAAAAGGGTGGCCGAATCATGTAGCAATCTCTCCAGAAAGACAGTTGCTTTTATCAAGAAATCATGACTTGACCAAAAAAATAAGAAGTTAATGCATGAAACAAACCAGGGGCAGATCTTATACCAAACACGAAATATCTGAGGGATTACAGTCTTAAGAAATCGACAGTTGTAAGCTATTCTGTTTCAGTTTTATTCATGGTAAATGAGATTAACTTGTGAGCAAACTATATGAGTTTAAAAGACACATCAAATCAAGAGATTCAATTTCTCTCGCTGACAATAACAAACACAGTCCAGACATACATGCTCAGATCCCCAAGACAAAAGCTTGTTCCAATATTCCTCTAAAGTAAGCGTGAAAAGCAGAAGGATGTTTGACTTAACCATGCCAAATCACAAGACTTAAACAGAGAAGCAAACTCGCGAATCATATTGAGGTGTATCACGAACGCTTCCAAACTTCAGAAGAAGGATTGAAGGTCTAGGCTGGACACCTTTACTGTGGGCCTTTGTTCCTTCTTTATCCAAACTCCCTTTTGCTGCCTCTTCTCTTTTGGTTACTGTCTTTATCTCTTCTCTTCTCTTCTCTTCTCTATCTTTTCCTCTTTTTTGCCTCTGTTTCCCTCAAATCTGCCATTTACCCTCACTCTTCTTCCTTCTATCTCTTCATTTCTAAACCCCCCCTGCTTTCACTATGTTTTCTATCCCTTTTTCCTTCTTTTTTGTCTTTTCGATATGGGTCTTTTATAGGCAAGGATGAGAGACTGGTGGCTTCTGGCAAGGCTAGTGCCTTTGATCCTTGAGATGTTGTTATCTCTTTAGCAAGCTGGCCAGAAGGATTATTTTTCCTAGATTTTATGTTTTTTCTTTTTCTGATAGTTTCCTCTTTGTTGATTTTTCTTCTTTTTAAGGTCCATTTTAGATCAAACTTGTAAACCTTCAAGAAAAACAAAAGTTATTAGACTTTATTTTCAAAAATAAAAAAATGCTATATATTTCTGTCCTTTCATCTTCTTGTTTATGCTTCACTCTCCATCAAAAGGTTTCATTGACAATTGATAAATAATTCGTCCGACTAGCTATAGAATTTTTTAAACATAAAAATAAAAAATAAAAAATCCTTGAAAATAAACCCCTGAAATAAAAATAAAAAATCCTATCAATTTCAAGGCATTCTTTTAACTTTGGAACTTTTCAAGTTAAATCCAACAATATAATTCACCAGAATGGTAAAACATCACCTCAATTGATTTATTTTTTTAGTTACATTCTATTGGAATGAATAAAGTATTTATATTTAGAATCATGGTGTCGTGATTATCATGATGTTCTTACACTTCCTTGTAACATCTTATTTGTGAGCATGGCGTAGACAGGTGCAACTATCATTGTACATGGCATGAAGATGACACGTGGGATGGACTTGATAAAACTTAAGTGGGGAAAATTCTCTCCTGCCCTCTTAGTAGCCATGTATTAATATGCTAAAGGAGTTGTTATCCTAATGATCAAGGTAAAGTCATCTAACTTTCCAAGGTTTATTTTTTCCTTGATCAAGTTAATAAATATTTACTTGTTTTTTTTACTCTCGAACTGCTTCCTAAATATTAAAGCAACCAGTACAAACATTTATAGTTTAGTATATTAATTTAATTTGATATTTATATATGAAAGCTAATTAATGAGAATAGTGAATTCTGCAAAGAGATTATCTTTCATTTAGGATTGAGGAAATCAGAAAAATTTTTTTAACTAAATTTAAGCGTTTCCACAACTATATATATATGCTTGAAATTTTCTTAGTTTGGCTTAGGCTAATAATCCAAGTTCTCTTTTAAAACAAGTTCTTAATGCATAATAAAAGACCATCTAGTGCTTAAGCTAGCAAAGAGTAAGAGAAAAATAATATAAGGAATAAGACAAACAAAAAAAATAGTTAAAGATGTGATGTGGTACTCGTTTGTGTGTAGATTTGTGTATTTAATTAGCTTTCTTCTATATCTAGTAATCCTTAGGTATTTATATATCTCATATCCATGTGTTTGCATCATAGATATAGGGTTGCAATTCTATTATCAACCTGTTAGGAAATATTATTCATGTAGGCGCTCATATTATTAATTTATAAGACAAGGTTTTCATGTAGATATCGTACTAACAACTTATAAAATGGATAATTTAGCTAGGTGGTGCAATCTTAGCTTTAACACCAAGAGATTCATTAAAAGTTCAATTAGATCTAGTCATAAGATTTAGAGTAAAGAAGTTTAAGAAGGCAATTAATGAAAATTTTCAAGATGCATGGGATAAGATGGGCTTAAAGACGATAACAAAGAATAAAGAACAAGTCTTGATTAATTTGATTCATGTTCAAGAAGGGTTTGTAGAGGAGCATCCAGACATTACAAAAAAATTGAAGTAAGAAGATTTAAATCTGTTAGTTTTGACCTTTAGCTACTATTTTAGCCACAACTAGAGATACATACTATATTTTGATATGATTTTAATTGCATTTGAAATTAGACATCCATAGTTTTTCAATAATATATGGTAGAACTTCTAATTCGCCAAGACAAGGGAGAACCATTTGTTTGAAGTTGGTCTTTGATTCTACCAACAGATTACAAAATTCAAATTTGATCTTGTTTTAATTAGTTGGGCTATTATTTATTTATCTTTTAGTTTATTTTAGGGTCTACGGTATTTAAGGGTTTATTTAGGTTAGGTTTTATTTTATTATTTTAGTTATTTTAGGCTTTTAATGTGTTAAGATCAATTTATCAAGTTTGGGTTTATTAAGTAAAATTAGGGTTAGCTTTCTATTATATAAATCAATTGTTAACATTATTTTTCAATTTATGAAATTCTCTCTAAAATTACCCCATTGTGTGCTTTGTTGCTTTTTCTGTAGTTGAGTGATTCACATACTAAGTTCTTGATTGAACTTGCAACCGCTTCAAATGATTGATCAATTTCATTTTGATTTATACTTCTTGTTCGTGTCTTGTTATAGGCACAAGGTGGGGGTGATCAATTGCATATAACTTTGGTTCTCCAAGACAATGTTCTTGTTGGGTCAAGTTGCATTGTTTTCTTGGTTTCGTTCTCTCTAGGGTTTCAACTAATACAAAAAAAGAAGAAAAGATTGATTCTTGATGAATCTTGTTTATGTGTTTGATTTAAAAAAAAAGGAAGAAAAAATCAGTTTTGATAAGGAAAATATCTTGAAGTTGGCGAAAAATTGCGTGCAAAACAACAAATTATGTTCATCGTTGTGACTTAAGAAATTCAGCCCCCCTGCGCGCGCGCGCGCGCGCGCGCGCACACACACACACACACACATATATATATATATATATATATATATATATGAAAAAAAACAAAAGAAAGAAGAATCAAAAATCACAATCTTGAAATGATTCTTGGAGAAAAAAATCAGAAATTTAGAATCTTATATGAACTAGGGTTTAGCTAAAAAATTTTGGAAATTCTTTGTGATCATGATTGATTTCTTGCAAATTTGGGTAGAATAGAATTATCCTGCATCAAATTCTTTTTTCTATTGATTTCTTGCATCGTTTTCTTTTTTTTTTCTTGAATTTCATAGTTTTCATTGTTTCTTAATAATAATTCTTACTTTTATTTTGTGTCTTCTTTTTCATCATTATATTCACACAAATTTACGTTGCTACTTGTAAGTGTTTCCTCAAGCTTTATTTTGAAAAGTTTGAATAATTTTTTATTCTTAAGTCTTTAAACATAAAATAAATCATTGCATAGTTTGGTTAATTGTTTGATAAGTTGTTAAGTTACTTTTAAGAACCAAAGTACGAGAATAGAGAGGTAAAAAGCGTAGCAAGATTATTATAGTGAAACGCCTAATAAATTGTGTGAAATACAAGAGTGAATTTTATTGTGAGAGTAAACACGTGATATTTGTGTGAGGAAAAAATTTCTTTGCCACTAAACTTAATTTTAGGTATAAACAATGTCTTCAAAAAGGTTTAAACAAAAAAAAACGAGAACTGTAGAGGAAAGGTATGATAGGATGAAAGTTATGAAAAAGATGGGTTAATGAGTAAATTTGATGAGATGATTAGTAAACAAGGAGTTCCTAGTTATAAGAAAAAGAAAGTTGAAATGCCAAACATTAAGGTTATAGTGAATTATGCGAGTGTGGACGATAATTCTAGAAGAGGAGGATAAGAAGGATGTAGTTGATTATTGTATAAAATTTTGAATGCAACAAAATCTTGTGTATGAGTCATAACCTAGGAGGAGAATAAGAGGTAAGTCATGACCAACTAATATATTCGGCCAAGGTAGGTCTTCTGAGGAGCATGATGGCATAGATCATAATTTAGGTGGTATTAAACTTAAAATTCTAGGGTTTTAGGGAAAGAATGATCCAGAGGCTTACTTGGATTGAGAAAAAAATAAAATTTATGTTTGATTGCCATACGTATTCAGAATTAAAAAAAAATTTGGTTGGGGTTGAATTCATTGATTATTCAATTAGTTTGTGGGATTAGCTTGTTACAAGTAGAAGGTGTGATGGAGAAAGGCCAATAGAAACTTTGAAAGAGATGAAGTCATGAGGAAAACATTTATACCTATTCACTATTACAGGGTGATCTATAATAAATTGCAAAACTTATCTTAAGGTTCTAGGTGTGTGGATGAGTGCTTTAAGAAGATGGAAGTAGCTATGATTACAGCTAACATTTTTTAGGATAAAAATGCCACAATGGCTAGGTTTTTTAATGGATTAAATCAAAATATTACTAATGTGGTGGAATTGCATTATTATATAGAGATTGAGTATATGATACACATGGCTATAAAAGTGGAGAAACAGTTGAGGAGAAAGGGTAGTACAAAACCTAGTGGATATTCATGTTTTTTTTTTTGTTGGAAGTCAGGTTTCAGGAGAGAGATTAATGCATAGGTAAAACTAATAACTACACCTAAAGTAGTTAAACTTCATTTATGAGGAAGCAAGTTGCGGCTTTAGAGGAAAAGGAGAAAAATACTACTCAATCAAAGCATGAGCAAGAGACTACGTGTTTTCGATGTTAAGGGCTTGGGCATTATGTGCATGAATGTCCAAAAAAGAGAGTTATGGTTATAAGACATTATGGTGAGGTGAAATTAGCTAGTGAGGATGATTTGGATGGGATTCCAAAGCTTGATGATTGTAGTGATGTGGAGTATGTTGTGCAAGGAGAATCCTTGATTATAAAAAGATCTTTGAGTGTTCAGGTTTGTGAAAAGGACGTAGAGCAATAAAGAGAGAATATCTATCATACTAAGTGCTACATTGATAATAATTTTATGTAGTATGATGATTAATAATGATAATTTTACTAATGTTGCTAGCTCAATTTTGGTTAGAAAGTTGAACCTGAATATATTTAATCATGTCAAGCTATATAAGCTTCAGTGGTTGAATGAATGTGAAAACATTAAGGTGACTAAACAGGTTTTGGTTTCATTCACAGCAGGAAAATTTAGGGATGTGAGGCCAAATGAAAATAAGGTGAGTCATGAGTGTGAATTAATCAAGGGAAAAGTCTTAGCCATTAGAAATAGGTTTGAAGATTTTGAAAAAAAAAATATAACAAACATGGGGAAGGTCGAGAGTGGAGAGAAGAAAGTAAGGGTGAGGAAAAAAAATTTGTACAAAAATTAAGGAAACACCTTAATTTTTATGCAAAACAAAGTGACCTTACTCATGCATATGATTACAATATACTTATTATTTTATTCTTATATAAGAAGGCATATTTTAATTTTGATGATTTTAATTCTTGTGTTCCTAGTATTGCTAAAGTTCGTTTACAAGAATTTCAGAACATCTTTCCTAGAGGAGATCCCTAGTGTTTTGCCACCAATTTGAGGGATTGAGCATCAAATTGATTTTGTGTTAGGAGCATCATTTCCAAACTGACCAGCCTATAGAAGTAATTTCAAAGAGAGTAAGAAGCTTCAAAGGCAAGTAGAAGAGTTGACGTTGAAATGGTACGTTCAATAAAGTATGAGTCCTTGTATAGTTCCATTGTTATATGTATGGTTTTAATCCTTTAACTGTTAGGTTCCCAAATATCATACATGCAACGGAAACTGTGAAACAAAATTATTTGAGAGTCCCTAAGATCCTGTTAGATAGATTTAGAGTTGTTTAAGGATTTATTACTTGAAGATCTAATCTTCTTCGACTTTAAATAATTTCTTAAAGGCTGGATTGTCACAAACTACAAACGTCTAATAACGTCTAGAGTGCTAACTCTAATTTTATGTTTATGTAGTTTTTTTGTCTAATAGTTAACTACTCCTCTTTAAAAAAAAAATAAGAGGCATAACTTACTATTTATAGAAAAATATGAAGAAAACAAATCTTATAAATTGGCAAAATATCAATTTGCCCCTTGAATAATATCCATATATTAATTTAGGATAATTTTAGAAATTAACTCAATCAAATCCTTACTTAATTTTCTAGGTTTAGAAATATAATCCATGTATTAATTATATTATAGTCCTTAGTTTCTTAAATATATTTTAATCAAGTCATATTTAATTAAATCATCACATTTTAATTTCTAACTAATGGTTCTTAATTTGTGTGACCCATTAGGTTCCTAATATGTTGGCCCAAATATAAATTATAATTATAATTAAATAAATTAAACAATTTAATTTACTATCAATTTAATAATTGATTAATTTATATTTCAAGATCAGATGCGTCATCTAGCAACGTGTCATGATCCTCCAAATATTAGAAAAGTTCTTAGTGGTTAACTTAATCTTTCAGTGACCAATTTCTAAGTATAATTAATATCCTTTCATCAATAATGTTATGGTTTAGCTTTAAAGCATGAAGTATGTCTGTTATGTTAAATTATGTTTGTTCTCTACATAATAGTCATTTATCGTTTGAATAAAATTTAAAACCCTTTTCAAATCTCATTCCACCCTGACCAAGGATTTCTCAATTCATACTATTTGAGAACATATGAAACATTTTCTCTAATTTACCTAAAGTGATGAATCCTCTCTTGATTACTTAAGGACCTTTATATAGTTCATGTTATACCTAATGTCTGCCCTTTCGTTACCTAGATTAAGATAACATGTAACAGGATCAAAGCATAATATTCTCTATATAAGATGACTTAGTGAGCTCAAGTCTAAGGATCACTTACACAACCATCATGAGAGCCTTTTCATTGACATAAATGATCTCTCTATATGGAATTCAAATGCAGGTCAGTTCAGTGTAAATGTCTTATGACTTGCACCTACATATTAGTTTATGTATCCCTTATACTTCAGCTTATAAAAACAACGACATCCTTTCATAAAAGAAAGAACATAATATGTATCAGTCTCTACGACTCTAGTAAATGTCTAGTATTTAAGAGAACATCGACTAGGAACACTTTAGGAACAATGCTTTGATGCAATAGGAATCCTATAATTATAACAACTTTATAATTTTCTTTGCAAAATATTTTTGTCCTATGACCTTTATCTTTTTTCTAGATTCATTAATCTAATATTAAACATTTATTAATAATAGATATGTATTTACATGAATATAATAATGTCACGTGTAACCAATTGATTGGCTGTAGGGCATATTAAACGAACAATAGCTGCATTGGATTTATTGCTTTTACCTATTGATAAAAGACTTAGTTTTAATAGGAATAGAAAAGCACAGGTTTTCAAAGATTTGCTTTTCAAGGTAGGACAACATATTGAAAAGATGAATAGGCAATATACATTTAAAGCTAAAAAAAGAGGAAAAGAGATGGATTTGAACCAAGAGATTGGGTTTAGATCTATATAAGGAAAGAAAGATTTCATGCTCAAAGATGATCTAAGTTGATGCCAAGAGGGAGACAGACCATTCCAAATCATTGAGAAGATCAATGATAATGCCTACAAAGTGGAATTGCTAGGTAAATATGGTATTAGTGCTACATTTAATATATCTAACATTTCTTTGTTTGATATAGGTGATAATTCGAGGGTGAATACTTTCGATGAGAGAGGGAATTATGTGATCCTAACTTCAACACCAAGAGATCCATTAGAGTTTTCATTAGGTCCAGTCATAAAATTTAGAGTAAACAAGTTTAAGGAGGCAATTAATGGACTTTTTCAAGATACATGGGCTAAAGTGAAATTCAAAAGGACATCAAAAAATAAAGAACAAGCCTTGACTAATTTAATTCATGTTTAAGAAAGGTTTGTAGAAGAGTATCCAGATATTACAGAAAGATTGGAATAAGAAGATTCCAATATGCTAGTTTTGACCTATTAATACATTTTAATGCAATTTTAGTTGCATTGAAAATTAGACATCCACAGCTTTCCAGTGATATATAGTAAACCTTCTAATTCATCAAGATGAGGGAGAACCATTTGTTTGAAATTGGTATTTGATTTTAACAACATGTTACATAATTCGATTTTGATCTTGTTTTAATTAGTTGGGATATAATTTAGTTATCTTTTAGTTTGTTTTAGGGTTTGTGGAATTTAAGATTTTATTTGGGTTAGGTTTTATTTTATTTATTTTGAGCTTTTAATGTGTTAAGCCTATTTATTAAGTTTTGGTCCATTAAATCAAATTAGGGTTAATTTTCCACTATATAAACCAATTGTTAACATCATTTTTTAGTTTATGAAATTTTCTCTAAAGTTGTCGCATGTTGTGTGTTTTGTTTCTTTTTGTGTGGTTAAATGATTCACATATGAAGTTTTTTATTGAACTTGCAAACTTTTTAAAGGATTGATCAACCTCGTTGTGATTTATACTTCTAGTTCGCATCTTATTATAGGTGTGGGGTGGGGTGATCAATTGTACATAATTTTGATTCTCCAAAGCAAGGTTCTTGTTGAGTCAAGACGCAAACATTTCCTTAAACCTCAAATTATCAATCTAAAGGATAATTTTGCATTGATGGGTGTCATTTTGGAGAATTCAATTGGGTGATTATTAGTGCCTAAACCTCGTTTAATGAGCCATGCCTATTAAAAAGGTCATCCTTGGTGGATTTGGCTTTGTCTCAGTAAGACATATCTTTTCATTTAGTGTGTCAATGTAATAGGCACAATGGAGCTCTTGTGACTTTTTTCTCTTATCTTCTTTTTCTTTTCTTTCTTACTCTCCTGCCTAGTTAGGCTTATTATGGGGTCTAGTTGGGTCGATTAGGCCCTTCTATTTTTCTTTCTTTTTTTTCTTCTCTTTTCTCCTCTTCCCATTTTCTTTTATTATCTTTTTGTCCGATTGTGTTATTTAACCTAACTAGCTGCCAAATTAGGCTTTTTATATGGTTAGGCCATTTAGCCCAACCAACTATCTAGTTGTCTAGTTGGGTTTTTTTCTTTCTTTCATATTTTAAGCCTAATCGGGCCTGTTTATATTTCCATATCAGTTGCATCATCTAGTCTTTGAAATTGTTTATAATTTTAAATATTCTAAATTTTTCTTATCAAAATGATTTTTTATGGAGGAAAAGTGATATGGAGTGTTACGGCAAGACAAGTAGGCAAGAACTTCTAGTTGTCCTCCTAGAATTTGGGGCATTTACCTAAGGCAATTGAGCATGGAGCACCTTAGACAAGTGGGAACTAGTGTTGAGGCCTTTTTTTTTAGCTTCTCGATTTTGCTACAAAAAACTTTTTGCTCCTCTAAAGAAGCTACTTGAATAAAGGTGTTCTTAAAATGAAAAATCATATAGAGATCATAGAGAAACACAGAGAATAAAGCCTTTGTTGTTACTTAATAAGTGAAATGGCTATTTATTTCATTGGTTTGCCTTTAGAGTTTTGTACCCAAGAAGAGAAAAGTTCTAGGGAGACCATTTTTCTCATAATAAAGAATTCTATGTACTTTCATATCATGTCAAGTTTTGTGCTAGCATGGATAAAGGTGTAATTTATTTTGTTTGGGCTATATTATCTCTTTTGACTTTACTATATAGTTGTTGTCTTATGCTTAGAGAGAATGAACAAACATATTATGTTTTAGTAGAAAACAAAAGCTCTCATTCGAGAAGGAGAATCTCATAGAGAATGCAATAATAAATGTTTTAGGGAGTTCATTGTTTAGAGATACGAAGATTTTATTTGGAGATATGTAGATTTCATAAAGAGACAGAGATATAGGGATTTTGTATTAAAGACATAGAGATATATAGATTAGTAATTTTATAAGAAATATAGAATGATGAATCATCGAGATAATATTGCTTCTAATAAAAAGTTCAAAAACATTTCTCGCCCTTAGGCAAATGAAAGGAAAATTCCTAGAAACTATCTTGTACTTTCAAGTTGTACTTTCTTAGATGCGTTAGCTTCTCCCTTCTTTAGTCGAGCTATTCTTTCTTCTTGATAAATTATATCACCTTCAGAATTCAATCTTTCAATCTCTTTTTTTAGAGAATAACAATATTTTATATCATGCTCATTATTTTTATGAAAGATACATAATTTATTATGTTTGTATATGTTTATGTCACTCTTTGTTGGCGTAAGATATTGCACACATTTTATCTTAATGATGATGAATACCTCATTTTAAGTGGTGTTCAAAGTTGTGGTCATAAACTTAGAGAACACCATTTTACTGTAAATAGACATTTTCATATTATTTTTGGATTCCCTTAGGTTGTTGAGGGTGGGAGACTAGACAACATGATGTTTATGAGATTCTTTTTTTATATATATAAAATCAGGGATGTCTTTGTCTAACAAGACTTATTTATTTTGTATGAATGTGGTTTTCCATTGCGAACTTAATCTTAAAGAGAGTTTGATTTAGAAGGGTGAATAGTCATTTTCATAAAGTATAATCATGGATCCCATTGATCAAGGCTCTTATGGCAACCGGTTTTAGAAATCCTTCTATAGCATTGCTTTATTTAAAAAATTTAGAAATATTCCATTAATCTTATATTTTTATTGTGTGAAGGAAAAGAGCTTAATTGAGCTCTTTTTAGCTAGTATACTTGTGCTAAAACAGGTAATGAGTGTTGTATAGATCGCTAAAGTCAAGGACAAATCTAGGTTTCTAGGATATAGTACCATGCCTAAGTTGACCCGTGAAATGTCATCGAAAATATTTTGCAAATACCATCCTTATTTTATATTATAAGCTCCAAACTATTTCATACACTTTGTGCTTGTTCCATTAGGTCTATAAATTTATCATAATTGTCTAATTTTATCTCTATAGATATGAAATCCTTAGAAAGATGGGTATCCTATAATCATTTAAAAAATGAAGAATCTCTCACTTGTTAAGAGTTGTATTCATCATTCTCAAAAGCTTCGAATCACTATAGATGTCACCTCATGTTAGGATATTTTTTGTTTAAAACTACTTGAGCAAGATTCAAAAGGGAAGCATTGGCCTTGGAAATGGCTACCCTTGTGACTATAAGTAGCTAAATTTGTTTTTTAAAGCTTGGTACAAGAGTAACTTCTTTGAGAAAATTCATCACAACCATGATATCAACTTACAAGTTGCGTTGGAGGTTAAGTTAGCGGAGAGGCAAGGTTTTGAGTTGTTCTTATATGGCTCAATGAGCACTTTCATTTATTGATTGGTGAAGGTATAAAGGAACTGATCATTAATGAAGGGGAGATTGGTTAATCTCCCGTGTTTTGGCATTTCTAGATTACCAGCTACAAAAAAAAAACTTTTGTTTATTTTTCCATAGACAGTGTCACTTACAAAGCTAGAAAAACTTTAAGATCTTTTCAAGACTATTTAGTGAGCTTGAGGTTTTTTATAGTTGGGTATGGGCTGATAATCCATGTTCTCCTACAAAACAAGTTTCGTATGTAGAATAGAAGACTCTTCAATGCTTAAGTTAGCAAAACATAAGAGGCAAATAATGCATGCAAGAAAAAGAATAAAAATATAAGAGAGTGTGTGTTGTGGAGGAGAATAAAAATGAAAGAGAATGTGTGTTGTGGAGGAGAATAAAAATGAAAGAGAATGTGTGATATGGTTGTTATGTTAACTATATGTATAGATCTGTTTATTTGTTCACTTGTCCTCTATACCTGGTGATCTTTGGGTATTTATATATCCTGGACAACATGTATTTGCATTGTAGGTGTAGAGCCATAAATCTACTTGTTTAGGTAATCATGGAGAATATCTACTTTATAAACAACAACCATGCAATCATTTTGTCGATAAATTATTCAAGTAAGCACCCATTATGTTAACTTGTAAGTAAGGCTTTCAGATAAGTGTTATAGTAACAACTTATAAAATAAAAAATTCAAGTGGCGATTGTATTAGAGAATTTAGTTGGGCTGTTACACGTGCCTAAATCTTATTTGGCATGCCATGTATGTTAAAAAGGAAGAGCAAAAACAAAAGGAATGTGGGCTTTCTTGTTGTTTTTTTGTCTTAATTGGGTCTTTTTCTTTTCTTTTTTTCTTTTTTCCTTCTTTTCTTCTCTCCTAGGTTGTGTTGAGTTGGGTTTGGTTAGGCTATGTCTAAATTGGAGAGATGTTGGCAAATTAAAGATTGAAATAGGAAAAAAAAAAGAAATATGTTTAGCTCGTGTATAAAATGTGTTGACACATTCACAAGCCCTTTATCTTCTAGCAGCACATGCAACAAATTCTAACCTTTGATGTTGGTCTTTCTTAGCGACGTTGGCTTCATATCAGCAACACGTATCTTAATCTCCAACACAAGTCTTCGTTGGAGGCATGATTAAGCTCTAGTGATATTTTTTTTTCTTCTTTTTTCATGGTTTTTGTATTGACTTTCCTTATTTTTTTCATTCCTTTCCCCTGTTAGGCTTATTATTAGGTTAGGTCCCATCTCTTTTCATTTCTTTTTTCTTCTCTCTTTCTCATTCTCCTCTTCTCCTATTCTTTTCTTTTCAAATGGACCATTTGGCCCATCTAGTTATCCAGTTGGGATTTTTTTTTGCTTTTTGTTTCCCCTTCTTATTCTTCTCCTCTTTTTTTCTTGTCTAGTTGGGCTTTTTTTTCCTTTCTTTCTTTGCTTGGGCAGGTTGGGCTTGTTCATTCAGGATTGAACTCCACTAACCTCTAAATCCTTCCTTGAGGGAACATCATAATCTCCGCCAGGTAAAGCTGAGTTGATTGTGCTGCTTAAGAGTTGCTTTAAACTTGGGAACAATTTGTGCATGTTTTTTTTTTTAACAAAAAATGAGTAATTAATAACTGCAGCGCATGTAAATGTTGGTTAGCTTTACTGAGTAACAATACACAAATAAACAAATCATACAATCTGACATATAAAATTTACATTTTGACGTCTGACCATCCATTTTAATGCTCGTAAGATTATAATATCTCAGTATTAGTTGCCTTTCTACAAGTTTCAGTATAATTTGCCTATTTGTAAATCATTTCTTTTACTGATATATAGTTTAATGTCTTTTTCGAATGATGACAAAGGATAGATGAATGCAAACAATATCATTTTATCCCAGATACTAATCTAACATCAATTCCAAGGAGCAATTAGAGATAGCCCTTCAGCCTTCTATAATCCAACCAATTAGCAATAAAAGCTTGGTAGTAAAAATTGAAAAAGAATGATTACAAGACTAGAAATGCAAGAGGGTCAAATCCCAGATAGGCGCGTGTATATTTATCTACTCCAAACTATTTTTCAATGAATGTTCCCAGTAGGATAACACTTTTGGCTGCAAAAATAAAAAAAATTGTTACACATCATGAAGGATTGCAATAACTGTAATCTTACTTCATGATATCAAGAATAGCACCATGGAATTCATCGAATGTCTTGATATTTTTGTCCACAAATTGCTTATAGAGTGTTCCCATCACATTACTTTGTCATCTGTGTCGAAGGCATGGACAGCGCTACCAGCAAACAATTTAGCTCATGATTATTGACAATCTTAAACTCAAGCACATATGCGCATACCTTCATCAGAATCCGAGAAACGAAAAGAAGAGGAAAGAATAAAATAGGATAGACTCGAAAGTAAATAGGAGGGCAAAAGGAAAACACCAGCAAATTGTACCACTTTGCAAACTTGAACAAGAATAGATCTAATGGTGTAGAATAGAAAATACAGATGAAAAGATGGGAATATCTTGTTGAGTTTGGAAGTCAAAGTTCGAAAAGGAAATGTAAAATCTTTTAACTGGCTTGAAAATGTTGTTTGGTACAGGGAGGCGCCGGTACAGGTGGTGTGATTTCTGATAGAGCCCTCACTACCCTGCTTTTCCTTTACGAAGCTCTTTGCGGTTGAAATTTATTTCTTCAAAGTAAATTCCCTTTCAATTCCATCCTCTCCTAAAGGTGCAGGTGCAGTAAATTACAGTTCGTACTCCAGCTTTACAAAGTAGTATTAATAATTAAGAAAAAAACTCCTGCCAGCGTTTTATTTTACCATGAAAGCAACTCAGCCAAGCCTTCATCCAAGCATATGCCTTTCTTACCAAAAAGTATCAATGCAAGAAGATGCTTGTGCAGATTGAAACAAAGCAAACACAAAACTGCTGAAAAACACCACTTGCCTAATAAGACCTTTGGGAATGTAAAGGTGCAATGGCAACGGAACCCATTTTTAATGAATGAGAACTAATGTGTATCATGGCAATATAACAAATCACAATCAAAACAATAGTATTCGAAGTTCAAAATATAGTGCACAAAGTGGCAGGAGATTGATAGTGATTTACAGAATAGGAATTATATTCTTGATTTGCAGCAGAAAGGAAAGGAGAATAGAGAGAAGATACGTATCAGGATAAGCAGCATGTACAATTTAATCACGGCAGGTGCCATCTTTTTTTGGAAAGCCTTATTTTTTTCTCCCCTGCTTTTTCTTGTAATTGGAAACATTAGACCTGGATTTGGGAAGTGATTTTCCACCAAAAAGGACACGAGCCACCAGCATCTCTTCTGGCAGGTCAGGATCTGAAGCTTGGACTGTTTGCTTTTCCATTACTCCCAGAAGCTTCTCTGCTAACCCAATGTCAAAATCTTTGAACTCTTTCACTGCAGCATTACGTATCAGAATTTCTTCCTCAGCCTGAAGATATGAGAAATAAATAGTCTCATAAGACTTAAGTGTGGGCAAGTAGCCTCTCCTTGACTTAAAACTGCAGTTTCAGGCACAAGATCTCCCATGTTGCACTCAGACATTTGCTGAGATAAACCTAGACTTAATGCATGCCACCTTCCTCTGTGTGTGTGTGTGTGTGTGTGTGTTACAACAAAAATAGAACTCTCATTTTATTTCCACATGAGAGAAAACAAAGTAAACTATAAATCACAGAAGAAACACGTACATTTCCACATGAAACCCCACCCTGAGGTTGGCCAGTGTTCTCAATCATATCAGATCGAGAGGTGGCCTCTCCATGACTCGAAATTGCAGTTTCAGCCATAAGATCCCCCATGTTGCACCCAGACATATGCTGAGTTCGTGTATGTAGCAATCTATCTCCTATTTTTGGAACTGAAGCAGGATTTTGTTCAGAACTGGTCAATGCATTAGATGGTGCAAGTACGCTCAAATTATTGACAGAAGAAAAATTTCACAGGATTTTCACTAGCCACTTTGTCCGCCCGGGACTTCAACTTATGGACTTGTGATTTTAGCACTTCAATCTGTCTAAGGATATGTTCACTGATGCAATCTCTGGACTGAATAGACGTCAATCCATCTTGAGTCCCAAACTCATCATTGTCATTTATTGTCTTGGCTGCAAAATCACCATCCATATAAGAGCATTAAGAGCCCAATAACCTTGCAGAATTTTCATCCACGACTAGTCAGGATACATCTAGTAGTCTTCTGTTTATAAACAATAATGTCTTGAACAATATGAGTTGGTGAGTGCAGATGGATCACCTGTCCATAATAGCAATTTACTATTTCAGAAGACAGCAACTACAATACCAACTCAATATTTATTAGCACTAACATTTCCCTTTCTAAAACATTTTAAATTATTGCTCTCATTAACCTGAATGATTGCAATGTTCCTAGCCAACATGGAATTAGAGAAATATTTCAAAATTTCCTGAAAAAAAATGAAGTGATGCAGAGGAGAGAAACATCAAATCAACAACCAAAACCAGTGAAAGACAGCACACATGAGGCTCCTTGCAAACAAGAGATCTTCGATATAGACAAAGTCCTGACATGCTCCTATTTAAAGAGATTGAAATGACACTCCTTTATTTAATTTTTTTTTTTTAAATAAAAAAGAAGCTTGAAATTTATAAGCAAATAAAGCCAATTAGACATGCTAGAAAAAAATTTTTGTTGAACATATTCTGTTAGCTTATATGGTAAATGCAATTGGGAAATTTCATATAAAATATTTGCAGGAGTATATGTGGATGATATATTCTTTTTCATATATCTAAACTAAGTAACCACAGTTATTCAACAAAAGTAAAAGTAAAAATTAATGTTTTTCTTACCTGGGTTACTGCAACCATCATCAATAGAAGCACCATCAGTAGCAGACTTCTTATTTTCTGGTCAACACAGAAAAGAGAAATTTAGCACCATCATATTTATGGCAAAATATTGTAAGAACAAAGTTATAAAAAAAACACAAGCAAGAATTGGAAAATTTAGCACCATAATAGGAGAAAAGGTTATGTTGTAACATATATGATGCTACATCCTCAGTCTCTTCAAATCTCTTTCTTTTCTTTCTCTTCATTGCTTTCTTTCTCGTCATACAAGTAGAAAAAGGCAGTGACTTCACAGGAAAACCTCCTTCCATAAATGTTTCAAGATCAAACAGTTTTCTCCGTTCATCTTCTGCAATATCTCTTTCATACTTAAGGGCTTGGGACCGCAATTCCTTAATTTTCAATTCTACCCACTTAAATCTCCACATAAGAGGATGAATAAATCTCCTCCAATGGTCTGTCAACTTTTTCCTCCTGAAAGGTTGGAAACACTCACAAAGTTGCATGGGAAACAATATTTGAAAGTTAAATTGAGCAAACAACACACATCAACATAGTGGAAATGAAAAGGTAAATATCATAAGAGCAAACATGCAAAACTCAGGAGAACTTGGTTATCGTGAACACAGCTATTCAAATCCATACCAAAAAGAAAGAACCACGTCTATCATGCTGAAGCATGTTAAAAATTGCTATAGCAGAGATTTAAACCATACAATGATTTGATTGTGGATATGTTTGTCAGTGCTTATTCATTGAGAGTAAATCGTGAAAGAAAAGAACTTTTAGCAGAGGGCAATCATCCGAACCTTTCAACAACCTTTCAGAGAATGGGAGATAGGGATACATCTAGTAGTACCGTAAACAATGTCATTGGTGCTCCTATGATACAATTAATGTGAATTTCAAAAAGGATAACTGTAAGTTACCATTAGCTATGAATTCTACAGAAATGCCAAAAGGATGCCTTATTACTAACCTTTCAGCGAAAATCAGGACAGTAACAAAATTCATACCCTGGAGGACCTGAACTGTATTAAATGGGTCACAACGAAGTTTTTTTTTTTTTCCCTCCCAACCCTAACCCAAATTTATCTTTTCAGGCCATTCAAACTGCAAAATACAGCTTTAATTTAATTCACATAACAAGATGAAAAGGTTAATAGATGAAAATGAAGAAGACAATTGCAGATGATTGCTTAAGTTTGCCTCTAACTAAATTTCAACTTTGCAATTTCACCAAGAAAGGATAGTTGATAACTGATGATGGTTCATAATTGTTATTTCATGATGGGATACTTTAGGAGTAGTATTAGATTAATTAATTTCTCAAGTTGCAATGTGTGCAGATGAGCACTAAATTATACAGGCATAAAATAAATCAATCAAACTGATAAATACCTCATTTTAAATGAGCCACCATATCCATCAAATATAGACATCTGTCCACCTCCAACAAATAACTGTGACTCAACTTCAGTATCACTTAACCCAGAAGAACCATTCTTAGTCTTAGATTCCGTGTCCCCAAAAGAACTAATGCTCTCGGTCACAGCATCGTCACATCTAGCTTCATTTTGCCCATTGTCACTGACAGTGGTACAGTCAATTATATTAACCTCCACATCCTCACTTCTGGCTGCAGCTGCCTTAGCTCCATCACCATGTAAAGCTTCTTCTGCATGAAAGCTTTTGTCCTGGAAATTACTCACACATTGTATGAACTTATTATCTTGTGGATCTCGAGGCATACTCTTATTCTCTTTATTAGCCAAAATTTCCATTGCAGCAATCGGTTTGTTTTTTTATGTCCAAATCAGGACCCATATTAATGTGCCCTGCAACACAATAACATTCTCTTACTCAGCTTTTCGATTGTCATCACCCCATCATTAATAAATTCATATCAATGAAATAAATTCGTTTTACTATTAATTTTTTATTTCCAAATTAACAGAAAGCAATACCTAAACAGATTCTAATATACATAATGGCATCAAAGAAAGAAAGAAAACTACTATAAATTAATTAATTATTCAAGATTGAGCAAAAATAAGAAAACTTTAGCAACCAAATAGGAATTTCACCATGGGAAATCATTGAAATTGCATATCATATTGACATCTAATACAGTTACCAAGAAAAAGAATGAAAATGAAAATTCAAGATATAAAACCTAATATTGAAATTGAAACCCTAAACCCTAACAATTAGAAAATATAAGGTAACTACCTGCCTGAGGAAAGGTTTCTGGGACTCTGATTATGTGAGGGTTAGAAAGGAAAGATTCACCGCCGGTGTAGGCTAGGCCGGCCGGAGACTGAGTGTTAAAGGAGACGGGATTTTATTTATTTTTTATTTTTTGTGAGGGATGAACAGAGGACTAAAGGCTAGTGGGGCTGTGAAGTAGCTCCGGAAACAACTTCGATGGACGGGGTTAATATATGTTACAGCTGCTTACACGATAATTATACAGGTGGCGTCCAGTTATAGGCACGTAGGCTGTATAATGTCCAACTCAGCTGAGGCTCTGTTTGCTTTTGCTGTTTCTTTCCCTCCACCAAAATGTTTCCATTGTATTTTACCCGTCTAAGTCTAAGGTTATATATTTAAAAAAAAAAAACAAAATAGACATACAAGCTATTTTAATAAAAAAAAATATAAAAAAATATATATAAATTAAAAATTTTATTTAAGTATGTGATTAAATAATTTGATAACCATCAAAGTAAATAAATGAAAAAAAAGTTATTAATAATAACTAAAAATATTTTTATAAAATTAAAAGATAGATATAGATAAGATATTTGATTCTATAAAATTTTATTTTCTAAAACTAGAAAATAAAAATAGCAAGCTTATCTGCATTTTGAATTCAAAATTTATTTTCAAAACATATTTTGTTCATGACCAAAACATTATAAACCCAGGATTAACAATATGGTTTATCAATGCATTAACTGAACTAATAAAACTAAAAAAATAAACATTGTTTTATTAAAAACTAACTTAACTATAAGGTTTTTATCACATAAAAAAAATCAAACACATTCTAAAATGCTTCAGAGAACAACATCAAATCATAAAATAAAAAATTATAGCAAAAACAAAAACAAGAATATACCTATTTTTCAAGTCAACTCAAGCAGGCTATATAGACTCTACTTTTAGGTTAAGAAATATACATTCAAACTCCTAAAACAACTATTACCCTTATTTGCTTTCCTTTGTTTCCACAAACTTATCGCCCTTTCAAAGATGAAAAAACCTTTATGTTAGGCTTGTAAACCTTCACAACTAGGATATTTTCTCAGTATTTCTCTCCTTTTTTTCTCTTATCTTTAGCTCAAATTTATAAGGGTATTTATGTGGTTTTCCTAAGGTTTTTGATGGATTTCAATAAAGATTGATCAAAGTTGAGTACTTTGATCAAAATAAAAGATTTATGGACAAAATTTCACAACTGGAATCTCTATCCTTCAATGGTTTTTGCAATGATGGTTTTAGCATAGGTGGGTTTCCTTTGCTTTGAGACAAAGACATGTATTTTTCACCTTTTAATTTTGGAGGAATGATTTATAGCCCTTGATAAGAACCGTCTAGGAGCTTTGAAGTGTGAACACACAAAAACGTTAGGTAGTTTTGCACCAATGGGTATCTTAGTCAAGACTGATCATCGTGAACTACAAAAAAAAAAGATGAATAGAGGTTGAACAATGCATCATTTGGGTTAAACCCTAGAATTTAGGGTTTTAAATTTGGTATTTGCCAAAGTTTCAATGTCCATGTTCTTTTAATTATGGCACATGCACCTTTAATTGACTCAAAACTTTTAATTCCATATAATTTAACTCTTGTCAAACTCAAATATCAGTTTCGAAGTTTAGCGTCATTTTTATTTTAGTCATTGATATCTGATTTGTTGAATTGGACCTCTAATTAACCTCAAACTTTTAATTTTCTTCAATTTAGCTCTGATTTCAGCAATTCTACCCCTAAAATTATGCGTCATTTACATGTTGGTCATTGGTCTTGAATTTATTCAATCAAACCCTTAATTGGTTACAAAACTTTAATTTTTTTCTTAATTAAGCCCCTGATTTTGCCAATTAAGCTTTTCAAAGTTCAATTTCATCCCCAACCTTCAATTTCTACCAATTAACACTCAAATTAACTCTAAAAAATTAATTTTTCTTGTTATTAAGTCCTCAATAAAATTAATTAAGCCTTCCAAAATCCTCATTGAATCCTTACTCATCCAGATTTGTATTTCTTTACCCTAAATACAAATATTTTCATCGAATGGGTCTTTTGTCAATCAGAATTGGGTCATCAATTTTTCCAATCTTGTACATTCTAGTCCTTTCACTTGTCGTTTTGGTCCTTTACCATCAACTTGGATAATTTTTTGGGATTTCTTCATGTGTATCCTCTTGTATTTTAGATTGATTTTTCCTTTTTTTTTTCTTTTCTTGATTTTTTATGGAGTCAAAAATGGGTAACAACAAGGAAAAAAGGGTACTTTTTTTAGTAAGATGGAGAAAAGAAGGAGGGAAAAAAAATAACCACCAGCAACAAACAACCCATCATTTGTCATCTCACGCCATACCAAAAGAAAAAAGACACGATGGCTCTTCCAACTGTATAGTAGAAGGGCAAGTTGACTACCGGGAGGTATTGCATAATTCGCCCAAATAATGTGAACACCAACCATACGCCATCAATGTTTTTGAATAAAAAATTAATTATCCATCATAAAAAGACAAAAATGCTCTCCATGAGTCTAGAAATTACAAAAAAAAAAAACATGTATGATTGGACAAAAATGCCCTAAAATGTATGCCTTATTTTTTTTCTTTTTCTAAAGGCAAAGATGTCATTTTACTATATTTTAAAGAAACAAAAAAAACCATTGATCAATAGTTTTAATTTATTTTTATCTTAGAGGTAAATAAGTCATTCAACTGTTTAAAAAATTTGGAAAAGACAAAGACACCTTCTAATAATCTTTTAATGACCACTAGGCCATTGGAAAAGATAAAATTGCCCCCAATACCAAGGTTTCCATTTCTTCAACCGAAAGGTAAAATGATAATTTTACTACAACATTCTACAATAATTTATGTCTAATGCTATAGTGAAAAACCTATGCTCTATATATTTTTTAGATGTGTGTGTGCGTGTGTGTATTAAAAATCATAGGACATCAATCACACACACACACACATATTAAGAATATTATCTTTTGTTATATAGTTTATCACTATTTTATAGGCACATGTTATGTTATGGATTGGATAAAAAAAATAACATAATAAAAAATATTCAGGCTATATAGAATTATTTAGCATTGTTGTCAAACCTGGCCCGGTCAATTTTAAAACCTTCTAATCCAACTTCTTATTTAGTCTGAGTTTAAAATTAAACTATAGGAGAGTTGGTTTGAAATGACCCAATCAACTTGGTCAATCCAAAAGCAACCTGGCTGGCTAGTAAATAAAGTATGTTGATGAAATTGATTGAAAAAAAAAGCCTCTCGACCCAACTTCTTACTTAGCTCGGTTTAAAATTAAATTGTTTGAAAGTTATCCTAATATGACCTGGATGACTTGATCAATCTAAAGACAACTCAGCCAACCGAAAAAAAAGCATGAGGATGAAATTGATAAATAAAAAAAACCATTTCGACCCTACTATTTGTCTAGCTCGAGTTTCAAATTAAATTATGTGAGAGTTGTCCTGACATGATTCAATCAACTTGGTTGGTTCAAAGACAACATGGATTACTGTTAAAAAAAAAATGAGAATGAAATTAAGAAAACAAAACTTTAATTAAAAGGAAAAAAGAAGGGAAACGGAAAAAACATATGAGCTAATTTGAAATTAAAAAAAAAACGTTAAAGCTCTATAAGTTTTCCCAAGTTTTCTTAGTATAGTAGAGTAATTTATTGAGTTTTCTACTAAACAAAATAAATATAAATATAATCATATGATATTAAGTACATATTGTATTTACAATATTTAATGAATACTTTATAATGTCATATTCTTGTCATGTCACTTTTATTATCATTTATCATGATTGATTATCATTTAGATTAGGAGTTTTTGTTAATAAAAATAAAGTTTTTGGAAATAAATTTAATAAATAAGCATTATAAAGTTGTGAAAAGTTTAGGATTTGATTCAACTTTTCATGGCTATATTTCTTGTTAAAGTCTTCCTATAAAAACAAGTTTTCTATCATAATAAAGGGATACTTCGATATTTGAGATAGCAAATGTACACGAAGAAAACAATATATAAGAATGTATGTTTGTTGAATGAATTGATGTGGAGCTTTTTATTGAGTTTTTAAGGCAGACTTAGTGATCCGTGATATTTATAGATATTGATCATGCCACTTTACCTTGTAACACTACTAAAAAGAAGGGTATTTAGCATCGGATTTTAGCATCAGAATAATTTAGTTGTAATTTTAGTAACAGATTAGCAACGGATTAAATATATATTAATTTTTTAATATTAGCAACGAATTCAGCGACGAAAAATCAGATACTGAAAAATAAATTAATATACTAAGAATCAGCAACAAATTTGTCGTTGCTAATATAGTTGCTGATATAAAAAATTAAATTTTGACTTTTATAAAATAATAATAATTACGTGTCGCTTTTTTATTGGTTTATATATCTATACCTTGAAAACAACAAAAAAATTAAAAACCCCGTAGTTGCAAACTTTATTCATTCTCCGAAAGAACCCAATCTTCTATCCCTTTCTATAATTCTTCAAAAACCTAATTAACCCATATCTCTTCCTTTCTATTCCTTTTCCAGGAGCCAAATCCATATGTTCTTTTCAATTCTACATATCCTTGTCATGTGTCCACAAACATAACTTGTTGTTTTCTTAACTTTTTCTCCAGTTACTTTACAGTTACTTTACGCTTTCAAAAATTCAATCTTGCAAGGAAAAAACATGGTGTGATAGCAGGTATAATCAAAAACCCATATTTAAAAAATTATGTTTGTAATTTAGAGAGAATAATTTTGTAGATCTATTGCAAATTATTTGTTAAATATGGAAGTAGTGAGACTTTTTATAGGATTCTGGGTTTTTTTGGTTTTACTGGGTGTATGTGTGTTGTTTTTTGGGGGAGAAATATGGGTAATGTGTCTTAGAAAGGATGGTTGAGTTTGTGCAAAATTTATGGTAAAAACTATAAATGACAGCAAGGAATGTGTGTTAGCCGGCTTCCTAGCAAAGCTTCCCAACTTCTCAATACAAAGTTTGGGTAATGTGTCTTAGAGCGTGTTTGGCAGTGTGGTTGCAGGTGCTTTTCAAATAACTTTTCGTGCCAAAATGCATGTCAATGATGTTTTTTCATTTTTTAAAAATCATTTTTGACATCAGCACATCAAAACGATCCAAAACGTACAAACCATATTAAATTTTAGCAAAAAAAAAATTCAAATTTTTTGGGAACGCAGCCGCGTTCCCAAACGCGTCCTTAGAAAGGTTGGCTAGGCAGCAGAAATGCAAAAGAGGGCTGATTGGTCCTATGGGTTTGATTAATTTTGGGTTAATAAAAATATTAATATTTTTTTTATTTTAAATTTAATTTTGGCTGAATCAATTTCAAGTTTTTGAAATTAAAAATGTACTAGATAATAGTTTTTTTGGATTTTATAATCTGTTAATTTGATTTTTTTATTTAATTAGTTTTTGAAGGATTTTTTTTTTAATTTCAAAGCTTTATCGATACTGCATGCACACTTAATGAACTCAAACGTCCAAGCATGTCGAGAGAGGAGAAATTTTAAAGTTTTCAGTTCAGGGAGAAGATTAATGACTCAAATATGTTAAAAAATTTACCTTCCGGCCGATATACTTTCCTGCTTTTTTCAATTTTACAGAGGCAACCCATCGCAATATATATAGTTCCTTCATTCTCTATATGGCTCCTTTAACCTCTGTTTTCTCCAACGTGCTACATTTTTCATTTATGCTGGCAGAGGACGATAACGTGCTACATTTTGTTTTTAACTAGTACGTAGTTATATTGATTTTCATTATTTGAAACCAATGGAGACTCGTTATCTGAAACAAATGGAGACAAGAACGATGCATTTTAATATTTTGTTTCTTCATGGTGCCATTATCTTAAGAAGTTAAAAAAAAAAAAAACATGACCTGCAGGATGGATCCAGAATTATAAGTATGGATCCAGAATTCATGAATTAGTCTTTGAATATATTAGCTACTATGCGATTTCTTCATGTGTTGAAAGAGTCTGCTATGTTCAATTCAATCTGAATATTTTAACTAGAAGTAAATGATTTTCATCCAGATGTCTTGTTTTCTGTCAGGATGCTCAATATAATATGGGACTCTTCAAAAGACTATTATTGTATGTGTTACAAATATGAGTCCAAATTCACCAGCCTCGCCGTCTGCAGCCACGAATGCTAACTTTTGTACTATTAATTGCTGGAGGATTTCCTTCTAAGAAGGGTCAACTGTCGTCAATATCAGGTTATTTAGCCTGAGGTTGAGCGGAAAGGTGAGTTGAAATCTACTCCAATTTCGTTCCCAAGTGATTGTCAATTTTCTTTCCAGCATGTTAAATGATTATTTTCTGACTTTATTTTTGGGTGGGTAAGGATATGGCAGTGTTGGGATTCTCTTTCCAGCCTATTAAATGATTTTATTTTACAGCCTGTTAAATGACTTTTATTTTATAAAGTCCTGATAAATCATAAATAAAATGATTGGAAACATTATTCAATGCTATTATTGCTCATTACATGCTAATTTACTTTTTTAATTTTTTAACACTATTATTCTTATTTATTTTTATTTTTATTTTTTTAATTTCAGATTGTTAAACCCATCATCATCACATTAATTATTTGCATTTGGAGTTGCCAAGTTTTTGGGTTGTGCATATTAGTCCTCCAGGTTTTGTCAATGTAGCTTAAAACTTTTTATTAATTTTGGAAGATAACTTGATTTGTAGAAAAATTGCATTGTAATTAAATCTTAGCCTCTGTTTGCTACTAATGGTATAATTTGTCTCCAAAGTGTTTTTAGTTTGTTAGTATTTCTTTGTTTAATGTGATGATCTTAAGTAATAAATTATTGATGAAATAAATATTTAATAGTTAGTTAAAAAATAATAATTATGGTATATGTTTGCATGCAAACTTTATTTCTACAATATTACTTGACAATGAAAACGATTATATTTTTTTTCCAATAGAATAGTCTATATTACTAAAGTTGAAGAAAAAAAATTATGGTGGGAAATAATAAACAGAGCAATTGCTTAGTGTATCCTATTTAGCTAGCTATTTTGCCTACATCATTTTTACTAATCCAATGGACAATCAAAACAACGTATTATATTTCCCTTTGATAACTTATAAGCTAGTTATTAATGAAGTTATTTTGATAATTTATTATATAAAGTTTTAAATATAGATTAAGAAATATATTAAATAATATTCTAATTCTTTTTTGGTTTTAATTATGTTAATTAGATTAATATGGACGATCGATCATGGATGTATCGTCGTCGTAGGGATGGTCATATTTGTACGGAATTTATTGCGGGTGTACGGAGATTTATCAATTTTGCATTTTCAATTGTTGAAAATGTATCTGGAGGTAAAATTAGATGTCCTTTGTGTTAGGTGCAAAAATCAAAAGTTTTTAATGGAAGAAGATGTTTATAAGCACCTGTTTTCAAGAGGATTTTTACTTGATTATGAAAATTGAACTGTACATGGAGAGCCTTATGTTTCAGAACCGATAATAGCTGGACCTTCATCAGTTGGGTGTAGTCATGTTGTGAATGATGTTTTTAAAGAAAATTCATATAGGAATATGGTTCTGCATGCAATGGGGGTTAGTGATGCATACTCTAATGATATGGTTTCTAGTCCTATGGTAGTAGAGGAACTTCTGAATCCGGAGACAGATAAATTTTATAAATTACTTAAAGCTGCATAGGAGTCTTTATGGGATGGGTGTACCAAGCAATCTAAACTATCTACTTGTGTACAATTGCTTAATATGAAATCAACTCTAAATTTGACTCAGACTGC
Organism: Populus nigra; assembly: GCF_951802175.1. Classification (NCBI taxonomy): domain Eukaryota; kingdom Viridiplantae; phylum Streptophyta; class Magnoliopsida; order Malpighiales; family Salicaceae; genus Populus; species Populus nigra. The sequence continues at coordinate 12,211,889 of NC_084856.1, forward strand.
CTTCAATAAATTTACTGAATTTACAAAAAGTTGCATGCCTGATAATGAAAATTTGGTTTCAAATTTCTATGATGCCAAGAAATTTATGCGGCCACTTGGACTTGGTTATGATAAATATGATGTGTGTCCTAATTATTGCATGTTGTACTATGGTACTATGGGGTAGATGCAATGAAAACAAGTTGTGATTTTTGTGGAAGTTTACGATACAAACCTAGAAATCCCACTAGTAAAGGTTCTAATAAGTCAGAGAAACAACTCCGATACTTTCCCTTGACACCAAGACTTCAGAGGCTATTCATGTCTCCACATCATGCCAAAGATATGACATGGCATCATTTTCATAGGTCAGATGATGGAGTTATGGTGCATCCATCTGACAGGGAAGCATGGAAGAAGTTTAATGAAGATCATCAAGACTTTGCATCCGATCCATGAAATATTCGATTAGGATTATGCACTGATGGTTTTAGTCCATTTGACATGTCTTCAAATGTCTACTCTTGTTGGCCAGTAATTGTGACTGTTTATAATTTGCCTCCTTGGAAGTGTATGACCCGACCATTCATGTTTTTGTCAATGATTATTCCTGGGCCGAAGAATCCAGGGAAAAAGCTTGATGTTTTCCTACGACCGTTAATTGATAAGTTGAAAAAGTTATGGCTTGATGGTGTTAATACCTATGATATATATAGGAAGGAAAATTTTCAATTAAGGGCAGTTTTGATGTGGACCATTAGTGATTTTCCAGCTTATGGTATGTTATCGGGTTGGAGTACTCATGGAAAGTTGTCTTGTTCTTATTGTATGGAGCATAGCAAAGCCTTTAGATTAAAGCATGGGGGAAAAATAACCTTTTTTGACTGTCATCGATGATTCCTACCTATGGATCACCCATATAGATATCAATCAGATAAGTTTTTGAAAGAAGTAACAGAATGGCTCCCTCCTTTACCTCGTCGATCTGGTTCAGAAATTTTATTTGAAGTGTCTAATTTGACGATGTGACATATTAGAAGTTCATCTCATATTGACAAAATTCCAGGCTTTGGTGTTAAGCATAATTGGGTGAAGAAAAGCACTTTTTGGGAGCTTCTGTATTGGCATACAAATCTAATTCGTCATAATCTTAATGTCATGCACATTGAAAAAAATTTCTTTGACAATATTTTTTATACAGTAATGGATTGTCCTAATAGAAGCAAGGACAATTTAAAGGCTAGGTTGGATATTCAGTTGTATTGTAAGAAGCCAAACTCACATTTGCAACATGATGCAAGTGGTCGGGTTTACAAACCTAAAGGCACTTATTATTTCTTCAAGAAACAACAACAAGAAGTGTTGTCATAGATGAAAGAATTGTCTTTTCCTGATGGTTATGCTTCAAACATCTCACGGTGTGTAAAAGAGGCACAATGTAAGGTTTCAGGCATGAAAAGTCATAATTGTCATGTTTTTATGCAAAGACTTCTTCCAATTGCTTTTCGACCTTACTTGCCTAAACCACTGTGGGAGTCATTAATTGAATTGTTAGAATTTTTTCGAGACATTAGTGCTACAAGTTTAAATGTCCAACACATGGAGTTGCTGCAAATGAATATCATTGAAATTATTTGCGAACTTGAAAGGATTTTTCCGCCATCCTTCTTTGACTCTATGGAACACTTGGTAATACATTTACCTTATTAGGCAAAAGTCGGAGGACCCGTTCAATATCGATGGATGTATCCATTTGAATGGTATGTTTTCATGTCATATTATTTTTTACTCTTTTCCATTTTTTTCCTAAACTAATTGATATCAATGATATAGGTATATGTTTTATTTGAAGAAAAAAGTGTCAAATAAAGCTAAAGTTGAGGGTTCCATATGTGAAGCATATTTGATTGACGAAATTACCAATTTTGCATCTTATTATTTTGGAGATGACATGCAAACAATATGGAATCGAGTTCCAAGAAATGATGATGGTGGCCTTAAAAGTCTTGACGGACAACTTTCAATTTTTTCTTACCCGGGGAAAAAATTGTCTAGAAGATCGTATAAAAAACATTTGTCACATGCTGAAATGAAAGTTGCATATAACTATATTTGTTTCAATTGTGAAGAATTGAAGCTCTATTTAGAGTAAGTATGAAATATTTTTTTATACTTTATTCTTAATAATTTAATTTTAAAAATAAACTATTTATAATTTAGGCAATGTTATTAAGAGCTAAAGTCACAACAACCACATGCGAGTGATGCTGAAATAGAAAAACTATGCGAGGAGATGTTTTCAATTTGGTTAAAAAATAATGTAAGTAGTTTTATATTATGGTTTTTTTAATGCAATTTTATTATTTTGAGAAATTATTTTTTTTGGAAAAAATATTTATTATGGTATTAAATGTTATGATAGGTTGAGTATCAATCAAATGGAACTGGGAATCAAATCTTTGCACTTGCTATGGGCCCTTCAAATTTAGTTAAATGTTATAATGGGTATTATGTGAATGGTTTCAAATTTCACACTCAAAGTTATGGTCGATTTAAAAAGACGATGAATAGTGGGGTTTGTGTGAAAGGAAGTTGTTATGATGCCAATGAATGTGACTATTATGGAATGCTTGAAGAAGTTGTTCAGCTAAAATATTTGGAGAGTAAGTGCAAAGTGTTCATGTTTAAATGTCATTGGTATGATACAAGAAGAGGAATTAGAATGCATCGTTCAAATGGTTTGGTGGAAATCAAGCATACTTCTCGACTATATGGAAATGAAGATTTTATGCTAGCGCAACAATGTCAACAAGTCTACTATACATGTCCACCTGACAATAAATCTTCTGAATGGTGGACAGTAGTTAAGACAACTGCTAGAAGTTGCTATAACGTTAACATGGGTGAATTTATTGAAGATGATAACAATACAAGATCATTTGATGTCGCTCAGTCAGATGAGATTTCTCAACCATGTCGTGTCCTTCCTACTCAAACACTTGATGATCCAAATATATTTGTTGAAGCATCATATTATACAGAAATCAACCATTGTGAATTGCTTCAATTACAGGCAAATTCAGTAGAAGTTGAAAGGGTTTCAGATGAAGAATTTGATGATGATGTTAATGGTGATTACGATGATGATGATGATGATGTGGTTATGAGTGATGATAATGATGAGCAACATGATGATGATATACTGTAAAATTTATTTTTTATGTATTGTATTTGGACTTATTTTTAAGTGATTTAAGTTATGTTTGTATTAATGGTATTAATTAAAAATAATTATTTTGTTCATTTTATTTTCTTATTGTATTAATTAGTTCATATTCAATAATTACAAATAATTCAGTTATATTTATTATATAATGTTGTTTATTGATGCTAATTTTTTATTCTATTTCAGGTATCTAGCATGCCTCGACGTGGTTCTATATTAGGTTCCAGGAGTAATAGGACCACTTCATCTAGATCAAATGGCCCTTCATCTGGGCCGAATAGCCAAGCATCCATTTCTGATCAACCTATTCATCATGAGTTGAATGATTGCTATAATCCTACTTGGAATGCACATCATACTCAGCAAGATTATAAGAGGAGGGATGATTATCAATCGTACGAGGGTTTTCGCTTTCAAGATTTACTTCAAACTCAATAAGGTTTCCCTCAAGATCACCCATATACTTTTGGAGGATATAATGTTGATGGGGGTTATTATGATTGGAGGGGCAAGGATGTTAGGAGAGGTGAGAGAGTTGAGGAAGATATAGGAGAACAATATGAGAGAGTAGATAGGGATAATGATGAAGATGAAGATGAGGGAGATGATGTTAATGCAAGAGGATTAGGTGATGGGGGAGACGATTGTAATGTTAGAGATTCAGAGGATCGAGATGACATCCCATTAATCCAAGGTTCAACATCTTCTCCATTGCATCATGAGCAACGGGTTCAAAAGCAGGGTTTTGACACACATAAGGATCCAATTACAAAAAAAAAAAGAGCTTCGTTTATATGGAACAACAGAGTAAGTTGAAATTTATAAGGTTATTGAGTTTTATAATTATTTTTTAAACTTTATTATTTTAATAAATCTTTGTTATTTTTTTAAAGCTTTAATAACTCATCGTGTGGGCGTGAGATCGGACTTATTTTGAGGTCAAATTTTAAAGGACCATGGCACAATTAGAAAAAAGTTGATTCAACTTATAAGGATGAACTCTTTAAGGAGTTTAAGGTATGGCATTACACATTTTTAAATTGATGAACTTATGGTGATGAAATTGATTATCTTTCAAATTGTTTTAGTAATACTTTTATGTTGACTTATTAATTAATATTGTGAGACTTGAATTTATTGATAATATAATTTAGTGTTCAGAGATTGTTTGATGAATGAGAAGTGATCCAGGATGATTGGATCAAGATGGAAGTTATAATGACATATAATAGAAGTGTTGTCGATAACTTGGCACCAACAAAAATAAAGAAAACGCTGCCGAAATTTTTTTAAAAAAATCCATAATCTTAGATATATTATTCAATACTTGACATTAGTAATGAAATATTTGAGATTTCATGACATTATATGTGAGGGTGTTACATTCTTTTTTTCTATGCACATCATATCTTAGATGCAAGGAATATTAATATAGTAAAAATAGTTTTTCATGGAAGTGAAGACTAAAATGAAGTACGAACCTCTTAGATACAATTAAAAGAATTTATAGCAAAGGCATTAAGTTTGTTTGACCATTTCATTGATTGAAAATATAAATTAATATATAATTGTTTTTGCATCTCTAACGACATTAATTAGGTTAGAACATGTAAATTAATTATATTTTAGGAATATATTAAGAAATGGTAAGGTATATACCAAAAAAAATATGTTCATTTTTTTTACTATTGATTGTATGATTGTAATTATATAGGCTAGTTAACAACTAGGTTGAGCTTTGTTTTTGTTTTTGTTTTTGTTTTATAGAAAAAATATATATTTTCTGAGGATGATAAACCAATTGTTCGAAAGATTTGGGAGGATAAGACAAGAATTGCTTTGAACCAGCAGTTGACACGAGCTCGTAAGAGAGCTATATCGGACAGAAATACCACAAATATTATGGATTGCATTAATAAAGGTCTGGTTTAGATAAACAATGATGATTGGAATCAAATGATTAAAGAAATTTGGTCCACCCCTGAATTTCAAAGGAGATCAAAATCTGCAAGAAATAATCGGCTAACTGAAACAGATGGTAAATTAAGCACTCATTCTGGAGGTACGGTGTCATTTGCATCATATCGAGCTAGCATGGTGAGGATTGTTTATATTTGTTATGTTGGACTTCAAATTTTCATATTTATTTTGTCTAATATTTTTTTATCTGTTGATAGCAAGAAAAAACAGGTGGAAAAGAACCTCTATGGGATGATGTGTTTTTGATGTTGCATCAGAGTGCCAAGAAGCCTGAAACCTTCTTAGATAACAAGTCTAAAAAAGTTGTTGTAAGTATTTTTTATGTAATTTAATTATTATTTAAAATTAAAATGAATTTATTATTATATTTAATTTTATTATAGGAGAATTACAAAAAAAAGATGATTTCAAGATATGGAACTGATCGGGAAAATCATCCTTCATTTGATGGAGCAGCTTGGTGTACAGCTATAGGAGGAGTTGCAAAGGGTAGAATATATGGTGCACCTGGTATGCCAAAATTCATGGTTAGTACGAGTGCTTTATCACAATCCTATACGATGGAGTCAACACCTCGTAGCTCATCAATTCAAGCATTGAAAGAGCAAACAAAGGAAAGAGATGGTCATATTTTATCACTACAACAGGAGATGACTTCAATCAAAAACTTTCTTAGTAATATGGGATACCAAGCTTGGACATCAAATATGGACCAAGGTATGTCGACACTTATAGCTTCATATATGCTGTCACATATGGCTCCACAGATGTATCTATTGTCTAATCCAGTATATCGACCGAGGCCTCGACCACCGTATACCGGTCCCACCTCATGATGGTCAGCATTGTTTTGGTTCGTTTCCACCACCACCCCCACCACCACCTTTATGATAAAACATATTTATTAAATTGTGATTTATCTATTTTGATGTAAGTTTGACGAGATTTAAAAATTTATTGTGAAATTTATTTTATTTGACTTATTATTTTTGATAAAAATAATTTCTAGTATTAATTTATGTTCTTTGTATATTTATCTATAATTTTTGAAATAGCCACAAATAATTAAAAAATTTCAATAAATGAAAAAAATAATTTAAATAATTCATGCTAAATCAGCAACGGATTAGCAACAAAATTTCTATTGTTAATCAGCAACGGATCAACAATGGATATTTCGTTGCTGATTAGCAACGGAATATCCATTGCTGATTAGTAACGGTCATTAACAATGGAATATCTGTTGCTGATTTACATATTCAGCAACTGAATTTCAGCAACTGATAATCCGTTGCTAAAAAATTAGCAACTGATAATCCATTGCTAAAAAATTAGCATCTATTATTTGCATATGAAATTATCTGTTGCTAATTTTGTTGCTGAATTTTATCAGCAACGGATTTTAATGTTATCTGCAATGGAATAGTTAGTTGCTAATAGACTCATTTTTTAGTAGTGTAAAGAGTGAAGTAATGATAGAGAGCAACTTCGTGGTGCATGGAGAAAAATGAGTACTGGTGAAGAGGTCGGTACTCGTCATTGGTTATGGTGTCTCGCTATGTCATTGATGAAGAAGTAGGTGTTTTTGCTATGTACAGAGAATTTATATGCTTTAGGAACACCAATGAGGTGGTTTGAATGTGTGTATGTATGCATTAGTGGATGGTATGCAACACCCCTTCTGACTTCTTGAAACTAAAAAAATACATTGAAATATATGCCTGAACAAGATTACTGGATCGAGATCTAAAAATATCATGGTTAACCAGTCAAAATTGAAGAGTGTCAATTTGGGTTGTTTAGTCATTTAGGGTTAATCTAAATGCTCAAGAATTCTAGCCAATTGGGATTGGCCAAATGGTTAGGAAGTTTTTTTTTATATGCCTCATCAATGCATCACTAACAAATCAATATTCAATTTATAGCATTATAACCAATTATAAGATCTTACTAGTTACGGACCCGCTATGTCGCATACTTGATTTTTGGTTTTTGTTTGCTTAAAAAAAGATGTTCAAGTACTGCAAATGCATTTCAAAGAAGGAAACAAAATCCATGACTCGGGTTGTAAACCTGACTATATCAAATAAGTTGGTTATATTTTAATTAGGTGATAAAAAAAAAAATTAGGCAATGACATTATATGAACCAAATAAAAAAAATTATCATAATAACCTTGGAATTTTTTTTTATAAAATGAGATAAACAATATAGCTCAATTATCAGCCCATTAAATACAAAAGAGAAAAAATAGGTAAAAAAAGGACCTAAAAAAATTGGTTTGAGTTAACTTGATTTAGCATGGCAAACCTATAAACCCGATAATTAGAGCCAAGCCAACCCGGGTTATCCTGGCAAACTCACGGTCCAGGTCATGAAATCAGGGTAACCCGATAGAAAAGAAAATGACAAAAATCACAAAGCCTATTTTTAAAAAAAGAAAAGCATTGTCAACCCGCATTAAATTTTTAAAATTATGACCCAAATCATTAGACTAGAGCATCTCATCTGGAAAAACTATGAAACTTAATCCCCAATTAATCAAAACATTAAAGGATTCAAAACCAAAAATAGAAATTAAAAGAATGAGGATCAAAATTGAAATACAAAATAAATTTGATTTTTGATTGAAGGGTGAAATAGAAAAGAAAAATTAATTCAACAAAAGGACACAAAAAAAATCTAAAGAATGAGAATCAAAATTGAAATATCAGATACAAACCAATTTTTAATTGACGGGTGAAATTGAAAAGAAATATCAATTCAAAAAAAATCAAAAGAATAAGGACCGAATTGAAAAAAAATAATAGATGATAAATTGGGATTGAATGATGAAATTGAAAAAAAAAATTCTACAAAAAGGCAAAAAAATTAGAAATAAAAAAAATAAGGACTAAAGTTGAAATACTAACAACAAAGAGGGCCAAGTTGTAATTTTTATAGGAGGAGAGAAAAAAAAAGGGCCCATCTACAATAAACCAGGCACGTGCAGCACCAACAGAAAAAGGACGTTGTAACGCTTATACACTATGAAAAGGTATTTTCGGATGCTAGGAGGTGTCGCTCACACCACCCGAAATGCATTGGCGGCTCCAACACGCCTGTAAGGGAGGCACACGCGCCCCTACCTTTATTTTATATATATTTATTTAAATACCAAATTGCTTTTAAGGTATCGTGATAATAACGGAAAAAAAACCTTTGTTAAAAGACAAAAAAGCCCTTTGACACTAGTTTTATTTTATTTTCCTTTTAAGGGTGTCCTAGTTCATTTCTTGGTTATTCCCCAAATTCATCTTTTTTCTTTCCAAAATAAAAAAAATCAAAAATAAAATAAAGATTGGCATTTCAACAAAAGTAAGTTGGGAAGATTTCACATGTAGAAAAAATCAAGCTCCAATTTTTTATGAAATCAAGAGCCTAATTGTATCCTATTTTACCCCAAAATGGAGAGACAATGCAAATTTAAGGTCAAGTTACATTATTATTGGATGATGCATATAAATTAAGTCTAAGAACATAATTAGATTTTTAATTGGCCAATATAATTTAATCATGAGCCAAATTAAAATTTAATTATGTTTAAAAATTAATTTGGGTTTAATTGAAGGATTTAATTAGGTGCAATGATTTAATTTGGGTTTAATTGAAGGATTTAATTATGTTCCAGTATCACTCGTCAGCGACGTCTTCATCCACGGCTCTACCACCGGTCAACAACAGGGCCAACTGGCCTCTCCTCACATCAGGTAAGCCTCCTCTCTTTTCCTCCTTCCTCTTTGTCCCTTCCAGCATCACTGTGGTCTAATGACATAAACCACCATTGCAGCCACCACGAGCTTCCCCTCTCCTTTGCAAGCTTTTGCCTCTTCTGCTCCAACAACCGACCATATTAGTCAGCTCCACTATCACTCGTCGGCAGCGTCTCCACCCACATCTTTATCACCGGTCAACAACAGGGCCAGCTGGCCTCTCCCCACGCCAAGTAAGCCTCCTCTCTTTTCCTCCTTCCTCTTTGTCCCTCCCAGCACCGCCGTGGTCCAATGACATAAACCACCACTGCAGCTACCACGAGCTTCCCCTCTCCTTTGCAAGCTTCTGTCTCTTTTGCTCCAGCAACCAACCATAGTAGCCAACTCCACTATCACTCGTCATCAACATCTCCACCTACATCTCTACCACCGGTCAACAACAGGGCCAACTGGCCTTTCCCCACACTAGGTAAGCCTCCTCTTCCCCCCCCCCCCCCAATTCTGCATGCAGGGGGGAATAATTAACCCCCAAGAGATACTTTGGACTGTGTTTCAATCATATTTCAATTCAAAAAATGATAAGGTCCAACCTACTATAAAAAAGTTGGGGGTGTATCTCACCTTCACTATTCATATATATAGTGAAGCAGGTGAGCTCTTTTTTTTTTCTTCTCTCAATTTCTCCCTCTTTCATTTTATGTCCTTTTCTTTTCTTTTCTTTTTTAATTTTATCTTTCAAAATTTATTTGATTTTGAATTTTTCTTCATAATTTGTTTCCGTTTGGTTTCTACGAGGTTATCGCGATCTCAGATAAATGTACCAACATTTTTTTTTTTTGCTCAATTTTGTGATTTTCTATTTGTTATTGTATAATTACGTAAAAAATATTTTTAAAAGAAGTTCTTAAACTAATTGGTATTTATGACCCAGATTGCGAGTTTTGTAAGTTAATTTAAGAAGTTTGGGTTGAACTAATATGTCATAGGCTTAATATTTTAAAAAATATATCATCTTGAATTTTTTTAAGCCAAATCACACTTTTTATTGGTTATCCAGGTTGCCTTTAGACTCAATAAATAGACTAGATCATATTGGGACAACCCCTACATAATTTAATTTTAAACTCGAATTAGATAAAATATTAGACCTGGTTGTGCATGTTCATATAAACTAATGATAAACTAAATTTAATGCTCATAGCATTTATTATAATCATTTAATAATAGTATTTTTTTTTTTTGTTCATTAAACTTTTGAATTGGTTTTTGGGAGTTTATATTATTGGTAACTCTTTTAGTTTAATTTTTTTCCATGGTAGTTCAATTAATTATCACCTCATGGTTCCATAACACATGAATCCATCATATAAACACGTATAATTAACATGAGCAATTCATTGTCTATAAAATATGATTAATTCAAGCATATACATGCTCACCTGGACACTATTTTTAACCATAATAACGTGTCATTGTACTCATTGTCCTAGATGCAATTTGCTATTCAAACAGCAATAATGTCCATTCCAAAATTTCTGCCAGAGCCCATAATACTATCGTGGGTTCTCAAAACTGGGCTGAAAAATGTCCAGATAGCGCCCCCATTTACATGGGAGGAAATTTTGATGCAAAACAATCCGGTGCTTCTATAAGAGTTTTCCAAACATAACACGCATAGGAACAAGACATAAATGAGGCAAATAAGTAAATAACATGGAACAGCATCCATCATCGCATTGCTCAGGCTCTCTGAATAGCCAATTTTATATTTTTCTTTCCACGTTCACGTGTAAAAAGCTTTTCACAAGATGCCTCATTCGCACCCTCCATAAATCAAATTTCTCTACAAATCATGAAAGAATCCAAGCAGAAAAACCTTCATATGCATTATTTGCCACATCAAATGTACACACATTATGTATATAACTTGAATCAAAACCTTCAATCACTTTGACAGGTTGTCTGTCTTGTATCAAGCCCTTCCAGCATTACCATGCCGTTGGTTTCTGAAAAAGCTAAGAAGGGCCTGTGCCTGCAAGCAACCAAAAACTCGTTATCCTAAACTTTCATGAAAAAAGAGAGAACATTTAAAAGCATCTTCAATCTCGTACCTTTTCTTTAGCCCTTGGAGTACCAGATTGAGACAAAGCCACTAATGGTGGGACAGCACCTTCTTGGAGCACCATGTGGCAAAACCTACTACTATTTGTGCAAAGCTGCAAGAGAGCAGCGGCTGCATTTTCCTTCCCTCTTGCAGAACCCAACTCGACAACCTCAACCAGAACAGGGATCCCACCCTCCTGACCAATAGCATTCCTTCCCTCTGGAATCGTCGCAAGATTTGCCAAAACAGCAACTGCCTTGTCAACCATCCCAGCTGCCGGGTCCATCAATTCCACAAGATGTTTAACAGCACCAGCTTGTACAATCCGGTCCTTGTTTTCATGAAATATTGACAAGTTAAACAAAGCTGTGGCTGCATCTTTCTTCCCCCTGGGTGTTCCATTGCCCAGTAAATCAACCAGCGGTACAATTGCCCCAGACCTTCCAATCCTGACCTTGTTATCCTCGATCACAGAGAGACTAAAGAGTGTGGCAGCTGAGTTCTCTTTAGCCTCAGGGCTTCCTGTTTCAAGGACATGAATCAGGGGTTCAATAGCATCTGCATTGCCAATCGCTGTTTTGTTGTTATCATTAATTGATAAGTTAAGAAGTGCTGTGACAGCATTTTCCTGAATTTTTATGTCTGTTGAGCGAAGCAAGTTGACCAGTAAGCTAATGGCCCCAAAATTTGCTATAACAATCCGGTTATCCATGTTGTGTTTAGCAAGCAGCCTAAGTTTAGCTGTTGCTTCTCTTTGAGTATCAACCAAAGTGCTCTTCAAGTCCTCGACCAGGTTCCGAACTTCTGTTTCAATGCCAGCAAGATCAGCTCTTGTTTCAATAGCTGAAGAAGAAACTATCCTTGGCACAAGCCTATCAGAAGGCCGGCGCCAGATTGTTTGGCTTCTAGATCGTGTATCAACCAAACGGGATGGGAACTCAGGTTCTCTGTGTGGGGTGTGCAAGGCAGAAGATGCCTGTGGCTCTGGCTTTACCTCCCCAGAAATATCACTGCTGTAGGATGTAAGATGGTTTGAGAACTCGGAAGATTCATTGGCATCTCCTGAGGCTCCTTGAGGAAAAGCTGCATGACCAAGTGCACTGGAGGCCGATGCACTTCTATTATGGTTCTGAGATAGTAGACCATCAGCTCTAACAGCAGTTGAAACTTCCTTTCTAGATGGTGATGCAGAACAGTGGTGAACTGAATCCAAATTCCTCTCTTCTGAGTTACTGGACCTTTCTTCAGAACTCATTACTGATGATATTCTTGCAATATCCAAACCCTGGCCATTTCCAACTATAACTGACAAGGAACTCTCAGAAGTAGAATGTGAATGTAGTGGAGAACTTCCCTCTCGTTGGATTCCACTGGAAGAGATCATGTTCTGACCAGGTGAACCAGTAGCCTGATTTGACTCAGAAGATATTGGCTGGCTGCCCCTTGGATGAGAAAGAACATGCTCCCTGGATGTAATAGACTCTGCATGCACAAGAAGTGGTGATGGCTGATTGAAGCTCATGGACTTTATGGGATCAGGAAGCTTCACATTGTTTGACTCACACCAATTTGCAATTAATGCCTTCACAGTGTAATTAGTTATGAGATTAGTGTGAGCCAGAGTCTGCTGTGTCTTGGGACACACAGTGAGCCCAAGTTCAATCCAGTTTTTAATGAAAGCCCGCTCATAAGTTTGCCCTGATGCCACAATTACCGGATCTGTCATCAACTCAAGAGAGAGAGGACAACAAAAATCAGCAGGTATTGGGACTGGGCTATATGTCTGGGACTGCTTTATTAGAACAAGGCGTTCATGCATGCGGGTCACAAGGGTGATTATTTGATCAATAAACTCAGCTTCTGCAGTTTTCTCAGCTTGTTCAGCATTCTCCTTTAACTTCTCTAGGGCCACTGCTTCAATCAAAATCTCCTGATTGGACCTCAAGCACAGGCTGTCAGAAATTTTCACCAGGATCTCTGAGCTGGGTCCAACACCCTCCTCCTGGTCACTTATAGCTTCTTTAATGATAGATGATGTTTGTACATACCCAGAAAGTTTAATTTTCTGTATGCAGTTCTGCAATCAGATATTAAATTGTTAGGCATCATATATGGGTATACATTATATCTTATTGAGATGTATGCTCTATCCATAAACTAAATGTTTATAACAAGATTTGAGGACAAATACCTCAAGAGATGATGAACTTAATTCATCTGGTAGTTGTTGATGGGAAGCCTTCAACAGCTGAAAACTATTCAGGCCCAGAGAACAAATTTTCGATGTTAATGATTCAATTTGCAGAACCTAGACGTCATGTACAAGACAAGATTAGCCAAACAAGCCTGTCCCTTTAAAATGGTTGCAAACATATAGCATTTATCTTTTTATTCCTATAGTAATTAGCTCTATCTGTTATTCAAAAGTGATGACGAACACAATGAAGAAAATAGTAAATAATGAAAATTAAATGAAGATGGGATAATTGCACTATTAGTACACCAACTTTACACCATTTTTCAATCAAGTACATTAACTTCGATTTTTTTTCGTTTCAATAAACCAACATTTTCAAAAATTTCAATCAAGTACTTCCATCCACCTTCCATCATTTTTTCATTATTTAATGACATGTCATTTGCCCTCAAATCATTGTTGGTACTCTAACTTTCATTATCTATCAATCAAGTGCATGAACTTTAATCTTTTTTCATTTTAATACACTAGAGTTGTTCATTGTTTCAATCAAGTACTTTGGTCAATTTTTTGTTTTTTAATGTGAGTATTTTTTTAAAAAAAATACACTCTAAAATAAAATTATTTTGAATACATTGTTGATACAATTAAAATATTTATTTTCTTAATGTAGCACCTCTATTCCTTTTTGAATTAACTAAACTATTTTTTTTTATGTGATCTCTCTATCATGATTCCATTAACTTTCCATTTATATTGCAATCATATGATATTATTTTTTAAAATAATAAATATTTTATTTGTATATCAATAATTTATTTGTAAATTTTAAATAATAATAAAATAGTTTTTAGTCTTTATGTAAATGACATACTATTTATGAAAAGAGTTTTACTTCTTAAAATGATTTATCTTAATTTTTTTAAAAGCAACTATTTTAATTTAAAATATTTTCTTTATTAAAATAATCTTATTTTAGAGGGTACTTTTACCAAAAGATCCACATTAAAAAATGAAAAATTGACTGAAGCACTTGGTGGGAACAATAAAAAACGTTTAGTGTATCGGAATAAAAAATATTGAAGTTCATGTGCTTTATTGAAATAAGATAAAAGTTGAGTTCTCATAGAGATTTAAGAGCAAATGACATGCTATTTTATAAGAAAAAATCACAGAAAGTGGACAGAAATAAATTATTGAAATTTTTAGAAAAGGTTGGTGTACTGAATCAAAAACAAAATTCAAGTTCATATACTCGATTAAGAAAAGATATAAGTTAGCATGCTAAATAGCACAAATATCCCAAAGCAATGCATATATTTCAAGATTTCAACTTTTATTGTTCTAAAAATGGATAGGATAAATTAAATGCCTGCATCCAATTTCAAGATGCAAAGATGAAAAAACATCAGCAAAAATGAAGATGAGGATAATGCAGCTACAACGACTCCTAAGCTTCAACAATCAAATTCCACAGACAAATACTTCCAAGAATTTCACATTCATAGAAATCTCAAAACAAAGTGAAGCCTGTTCAACAACACTCCATCTACTACCAACATTCGCAATTATTGCATTTCAATCAAGAGAAAAAACAAATTGATTATAAATGAAATGACCATCACAGAATATTAATGAAGTGAACAAATTAACAAGACCAGAACCACCAACACTGAATCCACCACTGTTGCATCAACAACTTAGCATCTCGTTTTCAACAACCCATGCAAGAATTCCTATCACCACTACCACACTCCATCTTTGTTGTTCAAACAATCATGCTGCATTCCCACCTTTAGACACCATCAACAATGGAAAGTTGCTAATCACAACATAAATAAAGGGACTTAATATCCTTAGATCATTTGCAAAAGTCAAACAGGAAATGATCATGAGGATGCTAAACCAAGGTCTGCTTTAACACCATCCTCAAAATCTACGAGTAGAATGAAAATGCCATCTATATTGGTAATCACAATATAAATAAAGGGACTAAATATCCTTATGCATGCTAACGGCATTTACAAAAGTCAAAAAGAAATAATCATGAGGATGCTAAGCCAAGGTCTGCTTTGACACCATCCCGAAAATCTACAAGTAGAACAAACATGCCATCTATAATCACAAAAATATAGTTCAAAACTTACAAAATGAACTTTGCTTGACAATGGTTGCCAGTTCTCAAATATCTCCTTCAATTCATCAACAGATTGACCCAATTCTTGGAAATCCTTATTAAGCACTTCATCAAAAGGTACTTCAGAATTAACAATGGTATCAAGTATTGGCTTCAGCAGCTTTAGTATCTCTTCTGCCTTCTGGTAGTACTTCTGAACTGGATCTGAGCTAATTTTGTCATCTTTTGATATATGTAAAAATGCAGAGATGTTTTTCAGAAGCACTTCTAACAATGATATCTCCATCACACCTGCATCACCAGACAAAGGAAAGAACTATCAGCAAACTAGCAAATCGTTAAAGCAGTGATATTTTAGAGCTAAACACAGATTTAAATCTAACAAAAAGCATACATTGTGTTACATATGCGAAGGTTGAAATAAGCTTCAATAGTTACTCTACATTCATTAAGTATCACACAGTAATTTAAAATTATTAGTTTGACACACTTGCCACTGCCATTGTGTGCTCAAAGGCACATATCGCAAATATGGTGCTTGATAAAACTACAAGTTGTCATTATATGCCCCCCTCTTCAAATGTTCTGGTTGAAATAAGCTTCAATAGTTACTCTACATTCATTAAGTATCACACAGTAATTTAAAATTATTAGTTTGACACACTTGCCACTGCCATTGTGTGCTCAAAGGCACATATCGCAAATATGGTGCTTGATAAAACTACAAGTTGTCATTATATGCCCCCCTCTTCAAATGTTCTGGAAATCCTCCCAACTGTAAAAACAGTTAATTCCTTGGAACATAACTCCATGAACATTATACTTCATGCCCCAGGATATAACAAGACATGAAGGTTTAGGAGATGAGCTCTTCCAGGCTATAACAAGACATGAAGGTTTAGGAGATCAGCTCTTCCAGGCTATAACAAGACATGAAGGTTTAGGAGATCAGCTCTTCCAGGCTATAACAAGACATGAAGGTTTAGGAGATCAGCTCTTCCAGGCTATAACAAGACATGAAGGTTTAGGAGATGAGGTGTCATCTACTTTCTCTTCCAGGCATGGAGCAGGTTATGACAAGTATGTTGTTAAACATGTTGAGCTAGAAAGGTGAGGCGTAGAGGTTGAGAAATTCTAGATTTTTCATGTAGGGAAACAAAAATAAAAGATGAAGCAAGACAGGATGGATGAAGCGTACCAATACAATGTCTCACAAAATAGAGGATGTGCCTAAAAGGCTAAGCCTCGGTTTGAACATTATGTCATAGGGACAAAGCAAAATACTGAAGTTCAACGGGATGTAATTTGATTCAACCATAGAAAAAGCATGGATTCTCAAAGTTAACTGATGCTTCACTCTCAATAGTGATCACAAATAAAAAAATCACTACATTAGGAAGTCAATCCAAATTTCTTAAAATCTATTTAAGGAATTCAATGGAGGTAGAGACTGGACAAAATTCTTTATGATGGAGCAAGGGATTTAAATCTTATGAATCCCATGGCATTGCACTCCCTTGCCTAGCAAAAACATAGCTAGATAATGGAAACAAGAAAACTTATCCAAACAAACCCACAAATAGAGCACGAGAAAAAAATATACAACAATCAACAAATATGAATAAGCAACACAGGGATTGTATCAAAGAATAAAAACCAAATAGCATACCAAGCTAACAAAGATAGATGATGATGATGATGCCGCCGCCATAAAGCAAGGGTAATAAGAGCTAATGTTGTACAAAAGAGAGAATGTTTCACATATTCATTTCGTCCACAATTCGAATGAATTTGCATTTCTACTCGTGAAATCGTAATCGTAGTTTTATTTTGCTTATTTTCAATATATGTATTGATTCTTAAGTCTATATTCATAATTGGACTGCGTTGCGAAAGCCTTTGACCTTGATTGATTGCGTTGAATTGAGTCTTTTGGTATATATAAAAAAGTGTCATGTATTCAACAAGGGAGAGGGAACGGAGGAGGATTCCAAAGCAAGAATGAAAAAAACTAGGCGTGGTGTAGGGGTTTTAGAACAAGAAGTTGATAAGTATAGAAAATTATTCTATGACCTTCAAGCTTCGATGGAAAAGATGGAACAATGCCGCAAGCATGAAAAACAAAAGAGGACAGTAGTGGTTATTATCCAAAAGTATATGCATAAGTGGTTAGTAAGGCGTGCTTATTTGAAATCCTTATCAGCCACTATGTCCATAAGGCAAGTGTTAGCAAGAAATGAATTATGAAGGCTTAAACAACAGACCTATGAAACAATCATTATTCCTATTAAAGATTCGAGGACAAATCTTCTTGAAGAGAGGGAATGATACGGTTCAGCCATGCATTTCTCATGAAGGACCTTCAATTTTGTGCTTGGGTTTGATGGGGAGGTCATTCAGCCAAGATTGTGTTTTTTCTTGGAATTTAGCTTGTGTTCCATTCGGCCATGATGGGCTTTGGGCATGGGATAGTTTTAGCCAGCCATGTGTTCCATTGTGTATGATGATGTGTTCAGTCCAATCTATTTGAAGGTTCATGCGGCCAAAGCAGGTCAGCCCATGCATGGGTCTACTTTTGGCAACAAAGTAGGCTTGTTAGGAGCTTATATCAGGTCTGATTTGGGTTATATTAATGAGTATGGGTTTGGGCCACATGGAGTCCAAAGTTGGCTTGGACTAATTAAGATGTTGGGATCCTTTTCTTACAAGGATTAGCAATAGGAAAATTTGTTCATTATCGTCCCTATTATTTAGGAGAATATTTAGCAACAAAGGAGGAAGTTTCCTAGTCATGCAAAGAAACCAAAGGGAGCTGTTAGATCTGAATCCTAGACTTGGAAGGATTATTTAATGCCAAGGATTTGATTCTCCTAGTCAAGGAAAGTGATGGGCAGCTACAAGAAAAATTAATTTCTAAGAATGTTTTCCATGTCTGAAGGAAAATCCTAGTACTACAAGGAAAGAAGACGTCAACAATTAAATTCCTATTCAGATCGGATTTCCTAGCATCTAAAGGACTTTAAAAGTTGGCTGAGCAATCCTAAAGTATCTAGGAAGGTGGATCTCGGCCAAGAGTTATTTAAACTAAGAAATTAGATATTTTATCTTGTTTTTCTTTCTATTATATACGGCATCAACAAGCTACCGTCTAGACTTGTTGTTTTCATTATTATATCTATGTTTAAGCTTAATTAATACTTTGGTTTTCAACTAAGATCCAAGGCCTGTTTATATCAACAAAGGTCAAGGATGAATGAGAGTTGATGTACTAGGACCATGGGAAGGAAATAAAAAGAAAAAATGAAGGATAAGAAAGGGGGCTATGGATGTTTATCAAGAGCATGGTTCTTCCATTAGAGCCCTTGCCATGTTGGTTGAGGCACTGAAGCAAGGTGGGAAATTTGTAGATTTCTAGATTTGCAGACGCTGTGGACTAATTTTAGTTTTAGTTTTATATTTTAGTCTCTCTCCCTAAGAATGAAAAAGAAATGTGTGTCTCTATAGATAGCCTATTACGCATTCCATATCAATGATGGTATATGTAATTAAGGACAAGTCAGCTTGGAGTTAACATGCATTCCACATCAATGATGGTATATGTAATTAATGACAAGTCAGCTTGGAGTTGACAGACATTGCATTTAAGATTGCATTGATGAAAATTCTGGTTGACATTTAATTGTGTTATATATTAAAGGATTGGGTCCTAGATAACAAAATTAAAAAGTTTTAGGCTTGTAATATAGTTATCTCTTATTAATCATGTTCAAAGAAACGAGAAGAGAAGTAACTGTACCTTATTTTCCACAAACTTGTCTCTTCAAATACCCAAAGAATCTCACATTATTTTGACATCCATGATGAACTCATGAAATTCTTCAGAATTGATGCTCTTAACTAGGGAACTCCTGTAACAACCAAATATTAAATTCTTAAGCCATCATCTAAAAACAATTCTAAGATTTAATTAAAGTTTGGACAAGAGATTCGCACACACAAAGGCCAATACTTTTGTGAGCAAAATATGAAAAATATAAATTGATCCCTGCCCTTGAATTCAGGAAGGACCAATGATCTAGGGAAATGGTATAATCCGACTTGCGCCAAAAGACTGCTAGTTCCAGACTTGAGTGCAACTATTTTATAAAAAATTATCAAAGAGTAGGACTTTCTAGGTTACTTCACAAGATCTTGATTCAGCAAGACCATAACTTTGTCATGTCCTTTCTGTCTATTATCAAATATCAGACTTTCTTGGTTACAAAGCTTCCAGGAATTCATAGATCTTTGTCATCAATGATGAAAAAAAGATTATTTACCTTCTCATTTCCAGTTTCAAACTTGTGTCTACCACAATCACCCTTTTTGATGGATCATATGAGTGTACAATATTTGGTTATTGATGAATATTCAAGACAAGATCTTTCATGCAGCTTCGAATATGCAAGGCAGTAGATATATTTTACCACCTATAACAACAAAGGAAATTTCTCAGCACTCATTGTTATTACTTCAAAATTTACTTCCGTCAAAAAAGTTCCAAATTAATCACTTGCATTCACTCACCTCCCCGGAACCCCAATCTCAAGTGAAATTTAAACGTGCTGTTTTACAAAACCCTAAAACAAAAATTCTTTGTAACTCGACTTAGCATAAATGAGATATGTGAGGCCAAGAAAGGACCAATAATATAGTGCATGGTCATTTAATGGGAGAAAAGAAATGAAATTAATATAAAAACGAACGCTTATCAGAATACAGTTCACCAAATGGGGAAGAACTTAGACCCAATTGGATTAGAAAAGCGTAATGGCTAGAAATAAATCACAGTTGCTGCTTCAACAAGCATTATCTTTAAGCCCAGATTGAAGTTTTGCTAACACTAGTTAGTCAGAAATCATAATCACTCAAAAGTTTCCACAAATCACAGACCCAAACTTTCCAAAATTCGACTCTGCTGCTTTAGCAAATCCTAAAACCGTTTCGAATTAAGATCGCATCAGAATTAATCATTTGAGCTTTCCATTTTCTTTTTTACAAAAAAAATAATAATACGGACGGTAGGCTTTGACAATCAAACCCTAAAAGTGGAAGAAAGAGAGCAAACATTGAGCAGCGACAGTTGGGATTATGCAAAGCAGAAACAAATAAATAATTATATAAGAACACCCTAAGAAGATGGATCATCAAATCAACAGAGAATAAACATTCAAGAGATTATATGTGTACCTGTCTGCGTTGAATGCAGCCCAGAAGACAGAGAATGAACAGGAAGAAACCACCGAATTATAATTTATAATAGAGAGAGTTTTTTTTATTTCCCCTGAAATTCACTTTCTTCTTTTGGCAAGCTAGAAGTGTGAAGTGTGTTTGGTAGTGTTTTTTTTTAATATATTTTATTTGTTAAAATAAGTTTTTTTAATTTTTTTTTTACTATTAATTTATTAAAAATATATTAATTTAATATTTTTTAAAAAATTAAATTTATTTCTAAAACAAACATAAACACACACACACTTTGGTCTCAATGTAATATAATCATAACTTAATAATATCCCTTCACTTTTATTTTAGTTTATACATATTATTATTATTATTATTCTGACTTACGCACCGTCGTTAATTTTATAATGTTCTGCGGCCCTCAAAAGAGTGCTTAAACCTAGCGTTATTTATTTAAATTTAATTCTTTTGTAGTTCAAAGTTCAAACCTCCTCTCTCTCTTTTTTAACTGTATATATTTGGAAGGAGTAAACGTTATTTGTCTATTTATGCATCTATTTCTTACAATGAAAAAAATAATTTGTGTGACGAGAGGGGTGGGTTATTTTCGTCATTTTCTGATAATATTACATATACCTTAGCTAAATTTATGAGTTATTTAGAATCCTCGTTTAAAATAATTTTTTTAAAAATTAAAATTTTTTATATTTGTTATAATTTTGATGTATTGACATTAAAAATAATTTTAAATAATTTAAAAATATATATTAATGTTTTATGTTTTTTTTATAGTTTTAATGTGTGATTTTAAAAATAATTTTTAAAAAATAAAAAATATATTATCTTAATATATTTTAAAATAAAAAATATTTTAATAGAGAATCACTGTCATAATTTTGAAATCAAAATAATATTGGTGTTTGTTTATTAGAATTGACTTGAATGGGCGGTTCTTTCCTTTCCATTCATGACGTAACCGCCAAAGTGACAAGACTAGTCAATAGCCGACCGTTAATGGAGATTTTATTTATTTATGTCTATAATAATGTAATTGAACGCCAGATATTCTTTTGGAATAAACTTAAGAGACGAAACATATTCATTGAAAACATAAAAATATAAAAAATATTGACCAGCTTACTAAAATATTTTCACAAACTGAAAAGATGGTTTCTCCAAACCACAATCAACATAAATGAAATATTGCAAGTTTTTGTTTTTTTAAAAAAAAGTTGATATCATATATGAAAATATTAGTTTAATATGTCATGTAACCAATCAGTTGGTTATACGTTGGTATTATTTTTATATAAATAAATATATATTATTAATGAATGTTTAATTTATTTTTAATATTCTTATAATATTAGATTAACGAATTTAATATTTAATTTATAAATTTAGAATAAAAATAAAATTTATGAAACAAAAATATTTTATAAAAAAAATCATTATAAAAATATTTACGTACCCTGTCATTAAAATTAAATAAAAATACATGAAAAACTGTGAATTGATAACAGAGGAGGCAACCTAAATATAGATAGTATGAGAAATGGAAAATATGTGTTTCATGAAGGTGTGGTCATCGATGAAGTAAAAATCGATGAAATCATAAATGAAGTAATATATGAAAATAGGGTTTACATAATAAGTGATTTGTGATTATTAACCGAATAAAAATATTATGAAATTATGTGTTACGGTAAATGCAATTAGCCGAAGGGCGACGAAGATAATAATGTCGTATAAGAGTTTTTGAATAAAAAAGGATAAAAATTGTAATTGTAATGAATATTATTATATTAGCCATGAGAAATTGATTTGGGAACAACAAGGAATAAGAAGAAGAGCGCCTGACTTTGTTCTTAAATTTACACATGAATTTAAATTTTGAGGATAAAATTTTTATAAATCCTTGATAAAAATCTATAAAATTAATAATAAAAAATATTATGTCAAGTGAGTAAATTAATTATGTTCATGTGTTAACTTTAAAATAAAAGCATGAAAATGGTGGGAAAATAAAAAAAACAAAGAAATACAAATAAAAACTAAATGGAAGAGATAGAAAAATAA
The DNA here is from genome assembly GCF_951802175.1 of Populus nigra. NCBI lineage: Eukaryota > Viridiplantae > Streptophyta > Magnoliopsida > Malpighiales > Salicaceae > Populus > Populus nigra. Next base: position 12,234,566 of record NC_084856.1, read on the forward strand.
AAGGGAAAGTGATGTTTCCGGGATATAATTTAATGAAATTCGATATAATAATTTTAAACTTGTTATTAAAAATGTGTCAGAATCTATAGCCCAAAAATTGATAAATTAGTGATAAATATACAGAGTTTTTATAAATTAATGGTGAAAATATTTAGAAAAATATTTTATAATTTTCAAATGAATTGATGTATGGTTCTACACGCGAATGACTTTGATTATCAGTGTAAGCCTATGTGTCATCGCATAGTCTTTAACCTAAAAGGGAATGAAATTGGAGGAAAATCTGTCATAAATAGAGATGGAAATTACCAATGAATTATTTAAAAATATAGATGATTTAAGTAGTTAAAGCAATACAAAAAACTCGGATTTTTGGTGTAAAATTACCTAATCGCCAGCCTTAAGCTATCATGCATAACTCTCAATTCCACTGTTGGATTGAGCTAAAATTTTACAATAAATCTCTTGACATATTTTTCTAATTTAGGTTAAACTTTCATGGTAATTGGAGTTCATAAAGGCCTTCTAAGAGTGCCAATTGTCAGAAAATACATGAAATAAAACATCGATTAAGAAATGATATTTTTGTAAATAATAATTAAAAAAAAACAATCTCTCTTTTTTTTTCCTATAAGAGAGAGGAAACCTTAGTTCTTCTCACTATTTTCTTCAATGTTAGAGATTTCTTCTAAAATTTATAGTTTGGGGAGTGTAAAAAGATGGGTTTCATCGGGAGAACACAATTGTTCTCTTTCTTTTAGAAGGTTGGCTGATAGTTTTAGAAAAAACAAGAGAGAGAGTCCATTATTAAAGAGAGAGAAATGACAATTGTTAAGGAGGAAAATGGATTGGAAGATAAGCTTGTAAGGAATCAAGAAATTGGATACAAATTTGAATGGTAAAGTGTTTTTCATTACTAATTTCATTGTTGATTTGAATTTGGGCAATTTAAAATGAAATCCCTAACCTTTTCAAATTAGGGTTCTTAAAAAAATCAAGAAAAAAATGTGTTTAATATAAAATTGTTAACTTGACATGAATCAAGTACTAGATAGAGTAAAAATTATGAAAGTTATTGAAAGAAAAATATTGGGTAAAATCTATACCTAGGGTTAGCCATGAGAGGTATTAGATGAAGATGAAAATTTTGTTTGAATTCCTTGCAAATTTGTGTTATTTTGATGAGTAAATTTAAGTAACTCATGGGGGTTTAAATAAAATGGATGAATTTTCTTATTCCTTATGTGTTATGGAAATTTTGGATGTAAGGATTTTAGGAAAGATATGGACTTGAAGCTTGTGTATCTTATGATGATAAATGGTAGGATAATGTAAAGGTTTTAGTAATGGTATTTAAAGAAAAAAGTTATATATGTAAAATGCATGTTGGTAAGTTGTGTGTGGTGTAAAAAAAGTGTATATGTGAGATTTAGAAACTTGAATGTGTAGAGAAGAAATGGAATTGTGACATCTATAAATTTGAGTGTGTAGGTCTGTTTTGATGGCCTAAAAATATGTGATCAAACACTATGATAACCATAAATTTACGTGTGTGAAGATTATTATGATAGCTAAAATTTTTTCGAACAAAGGCTGTTGTGACACCCATAAAAATTTAAGTGTGTAGGGCTTTTTTGATGGCTTATAATTGCACAAACATAGGCTATTATGACAGCCATAAACTTGCATGTGTAGGAGTTGCTATAACAACAACCACCCAAAAGCATGTGAAAATGGGTTGTCGTGGCAATTATAAATATGTGAGATTAGGAGTTGCATTGATAGCCCAAAAGTGTTTAAAATATGGGCTATTATGGCATCCATAAATGCGTGAAATTGGGAACTATCATAAAAATTATGAGTGGGTATAGGTGAAGACAGTTATGGTCGAAAGGCTACATGTATATATTAAAGTTATCTCGCTAAAAGTGTGAATGTTTATGAATAATGATATTAAGACCTAATATGTTGGAATAATGATTTGAAAAAAAAAAGAATGTGGAAAGATTGCAAATCTTGTTAAAATTAATGAAATTTATAGTTTAAAGAATTTACGAGGATTTAAGAAAGTAACTATGATTGATTGAATTGTTTTGGCATTTTGTTTTAAATGTTAAGGTGTGAGCAAATTTATAAATAGGATTGAGTTAAATTAAATGGATAAGTTGGAGAAATTAAACTTCGAGTTAATGACTTTGTAAGGAATTGGATTTGTTATGAGAAAATATAAAAAATATATGTGGTTAATATTAATGCATGGTATAAACTTCATGAAATAAGTTGTTGGTATACTAATCAGGATACCTCTCGTAGATGTTAGAAAGGGCATTCGTAGAGGGAACTTCCGTTAAGGGATCTCATGGGACCAGAGTACCAGGTAAGTGCTCAACAACTTAAAACTAAAATATTATTTAAATTGTAATCATTATTTTCTTTAAATATATCTTGATTTTATTTGGGAAATGTTAAATTATTGGAGAAATTAGTTACCCTAATTAATGAGACTATTGCCCTGGTTAATCGACAACAAGAGAAACTAATTACCCTAGTTAATAAAACTAATGCCCTAGTAAATGAGTAATAGGAGAAGCCAATTAATTTAGTAATGGAACAAATGCCCGATTTGGGCTAGAGAGAACATTGATATGTCTTTAAATTGTGCTAATTGTATTGATTTGTAAAGTTAAAGGTAAAATAAAAAAAATTAACTATTTAATAATTGATGTGGTAAATATATAGAAGAGATAATAGTAAATAATAATTGTGTATAAAATTGATTGTATTTTCAAGTACTTCATAGCATCATGCCAAGTAATAGATTATTTATTTGTATTTTTTTTATTTAATCAAATGATGTAAATGGAAGGAATGAATATTTTTCTTTGTAATGTAATTTTATATAAAAAAAAATGTGTATATATCTAAATAAAATATGTATACTTGGAATGTTGTGTGAAACAATTGGGGTTGTTACACGAGGTGTAATAAAATTAGTTACCCGGTAATAAGGCTAGTGCCCGATAATGGGTGGTGGAACTAGATTACCTGGTAATGAGGCTAGTTTATGGTAATGGGTGATAGAACTAGATTACTTGGTAATGAGGCTAGTGTCCAGTCATGGGCGATGGAACTAGATAACCTGGTAATAGGGCTAGTGCCCAATAATCAGCAGTGGAACTAGATGACCCCTAATGGGTCTAGTGCTCGATAATAGGTAGTGGAACTAGATTACTCAGTAGTAAGGCTAGTGCCCGGTAATGGATGATGGAACTAGATTAATTGGTAATGGGCTAGTGCTTGGTAATGGGCTAGTGGTAACGGTTTGTCTAACTATTAGGATATCGAGCCTATATTATAAGGTAAAGTATATGTATGAATTATACATGGGTAGGAGATGATAAGCTTATAATTGTTATCAAAATCCATCTAATGAGTTGAATGCTCATAAATAAGTTTTAATTCTCATATGGATGTATTACGTTCTAATATAGAAAAATATTTTATTTGCAGGTTTCACTCACACCAGAATCCCATGCTAGTATCAATATTACTATTTTGTGATATAAATATTGAAAATTATTGATATTAAACTAATTTGTATACCATTTTTCAGTTATGTTGACCTAGAGTAAGGTCCAGGATGATTGGATCATAATTTTAGTATTGAATTGAAATATTGATGAAGATATCTATAACTAGGTAAAGTCTAAGTATAAAGAAAACTCCATTGGAATTTCGGTAGAGTGTATCCAAATGGTTGGGGTTGTTATATAAAATGATTGATAAGTTATTTGGATGACCAATTGACAATAACAATAACATGTGATAGAGCAAGGTGTATTTGAGTTTAACTGTGTTGACAGATTAATGATTGAATATTAAATTAACCCTACCGACAAAGTTCAATGGAAAAGAAAGATGATTTGAGCACATCATGCAACTATAAAAGTAATGGAAGATTATGTGGTAAATTATAAATAACAGAAGTGGACATAAAATAATTGGAATGAATAATGAATCGAACAAATTTATTAATAAAACAAGGGTGTTATATTAACTAAAGTATGATGTATCATATATGTAATAAATTATAGAGAAGTAAAAAGGCAACATGAATTAAATATGTTTTAATTAAATAACAATGTGAATTAGACATGATTACACAATGAGTTATGATATATATTCAAAGTGGTTGAGAGATGAAAAGATAATATGATTTATATGTGTTGAAGAAATAAATCATGGAGTATATTCTATGAGTTGTGAAATAATAATAGTAATATAAATGGAATATATTTATGACGTGGAAATAGTTATGAAATAACTTTGATGAAAAAGGAACATTGTATGAAGGTGTTTGAATGAGACCAATCAATTTTAAAGTTGTAAGAAATAAATCGTAAAGTGACGAGTTAAACTAGATTACTAATGAAAAAATATCATGATGCATGCGATGAATAAAATAATGGGAATAAAATTCGTCGGGGAATAATGAAAAATATAAGATGTTGGAAATTGATATAAGATCAACATTTTTTAAGAGAAATTCAAGAAATTGGTTTTGATCATATAATTGTTAAATGTTAATTATTGGGATGAGACAAATGTTTAATATGATTTATTTTGTAATTTTATGTATATCAAAGGTAAATTCCTTTAAGGACATCCATTTCTTAGGGTCACTAAGTTGTCTAGTATTATACAAAATGAACATTTGTTTTTTAGAAAAAAGAAAAACTTATAAAAAATTATTGTGAATGTAATTTTAACAAGAGTTGTAATAAATTGTGTACATTTATAAAAAGGTTGTTGGGGCTTTCCTTATATATAGAAAAAAAATTTACTAAAATTTCTATGTATTCAGTTATTGGAATTAAGTAAAAACATACAAGAAAACGTGGGGTATTATAATGATCCACCAAATTAGTATCTCTTTATAGATCTTCAAGTTATATTTAAATTGGTTAGAAAATTTCCATTCATGTAAAGAGTTGTTGGAAACTTTGTTTAAAACTTCGTTAATGGGCATATTTATAGCCGAATTAAAAGTTGAGTACACTCACTTTTAGGATTAAAATTTTGTTATAATTTAACCTCTAATATAAGCTCTTTAATATGAAATATTAATAATATTTAAACAAATCATGGGTGAATGAGAAATTGATATTAAAGAACTCTTGATTGGCATGTTTTGGAGAAACCCAAAATCCTTCAAAAACTTCTATCCAAGAAATGAAATAAACAAGATTTACTTGTTGTTTATTTAGTGGAAATGTCAAAAGTTAAAATTAGAACCAAAGAACACTCAAACTTTTAAAGGATAGGGGACCTAAGCAAAGAGGGCTTTGGGTTTAAGCCCATATGCGTATAGCCCGACTTGTCCTTGTTTGTGCTTTTGCCTTAGATTTGGATTTAAGTTTGATGTAAAATAATTTTTTTGGGCAAAAGAAGATTATTTTTTATGAACTTAATTTTTGGACTTGGGTTTGGTTATAAAGAATTGTTTTTAGCTTGTCTTGTACAATCCATGAATTAAGTTTAATCAACTTCTTTAGTTTTTTTCAAAATTAACTTTTTATAACCTGAACAATTTTTGTATAGTTTTTGCAACTCTTTAAAATCAAAACTATCAGGTTTAATTCTTGTTTTGTGAAGTGTAATTAAAGTTGATAATAGAGAGAATTCTATTAGTTTTGGTTTCTAAAAAAAACAAAGAGTATTTTTGGTTAGTTTATCTAAACAAATTCAAAATAATATTACAAGTTTACCATGTTCTTGTTAATTTGCTTGATTATAAACTAAACTTTTATGTCACTGGTATAATCATCAAGTATATTTGGACAACAATATGAATGTTCTAATTTACCATAAAATGAAAAAAAAAAGTTGGAAAACCACATAACCCATTTTTTATCTCTTATTTTTATAATATATTTTTTGAAAAAACATATCAAGGACAAAAATGACAAGAAAGGAAGTAAAATAGGAGTAAAATGATAGAGAATCAAACAATAAAATGAAAGATCATACAAATATAAAAAAAGAAAAACAAATAGAGATTCAAGCAAAATTAAAAAAAAATTATAGAGAGATCTTAATTCAAGGAGGAAACAATGTGAGAATCTTCTTCTTGTTGTTGTTTTTTTTTTTTTTGCTATTTTAAAAGGTACCATAACACTATAAACTGACATATAGGAAAAAGAGGCAGACCTTAGAAAATTCTAAGAAAATACATCAGGCATACCTTACTCTAGAAAAACCGTAGAAGCACACACATACACAAAAAAAAAAAAAACACAAAAGGAAAGGAAAAAAAGAAGAAGAAATATTGATCAGAAAAAAAAACTCTCTGGAAACAAAAACCCTAGTCACCATCTATAACATCTCTTCCACTTTTTCCAACAGCTACTAGCCACCACTGCTCCCCTATATTCTTCACACTGTCGCACCCTCGGGCGGAGCACGGCGTCGCGACGACCCTCGATTGATTTTGGGATCTTTTGTTTTTTGTGAATAAGGGAGTCGTCACCTAGTATTTTGGTCACTAGAAACCCTAACTGGTCTTTCAGAGATTCTAAGGCAAGAGACTGGTTACGTAAAGGGAAGGTATTAGTACTCCTAGTACACCCTACCTAAGGTAAGTTGCTTGGTATTTGGTTTGCCTTATAATTGTTATGGTGTTGGTGTTTTCTAATTCCATCAATTTTTCTAGGTTTGATTCAAACTAAATTTATTAAGATAGAAATCCAAGGAGATTCCATGTGCTTTAAAAGCTAATTTTTCCCTTAGTATTTCAAGAGTTCGCGACTCATAAATCGCAAGGAGGAGGGTCATAAATTTAGAAAAAAAGGAAATTCAAGGCGCTTTAAAAAGTTATTTTTCCCTTAGTATTTCATACTCTTACGGCTCATAAACTGTGGAGTAAAAAATTGAAATGTCCTCGATTATAATCAAAGCTTCTTTCAAAGATATGTGATGACTTATTATTCCTAAAAAAATATTTTGGATATTTACCACTTAGGGTTTCTTTATCCAAATATTAACAATGAATAATAACAAGTTATTCCCAATAATATTTTAGATTTTATCCTTTTAGGATTTCTTTATCCAAACATTAATGGTGAATAATAGATGAATTTCCCCCAAAATAAGATTTTTTATTTTTTTGGAATATTGGCCAATAGCCTTTGGAGTTTTACAAACATGATGTAAAATACAGAAATGCAAGAAAATAATTTTTGTTGTGTTTAAGAAATTCATATGAAAACATATTTTTGAAACTTCCAATATTTTATATATAAAAAAACATTCAAAACATGTTAGGGTTTGACTGTATGCAACACACAAGAAAATATTTTTTTTACAACAAACACTCCAGTGCTTAAGCATAAATGATAAACCACGTTTGTGCAGGGATGATGCATTCACACGTCAAGACACTATTTAAGAGGGAAAATGCATTTAAAGAGAATTATATTTCACTTGAACAATACAAACACAAAGGAAAATGCATGCAAAGAGGTGAAAAGAACAGACCTAGAGAAAGATGAAGGAGCTACAACACTGTTGAGGGCTTGCTGGCTAGTCGATTAGTGTTGCCGTCTGTTCTAGCTCTTTCCCCCCAATTCTCTATTCGTCTCCTGAGTTTTAACCTCTGCAACCTTCATCCCTCTCTCTCTACTGGTTATCTTCACTTTCTTCTCCCCTGTTCTATAAATTTTATTTGCAGAAAATGGAGCAACCCGGAAGGCAGCCCCTGCTTCTTTTCTTGTTTCTCTTCTTTTTTTTGTCTTTTTTTTCTTCTCTCTTCTACTGCCTGCCTTCCCGATCTCACAGTAACGCCAGAAATGAAGGGAAGAAACTCCCTCTGTTCTCTATATTTTCTTTCTCCCCTACTACCTGCTTCTCTTGCATTTTTTTTTGTCTTTCTTTTCTCTTTTTTTTCCTCCCTCCTTCAGTAGAAGAGGCTTATATAGCCTAACATGCAGCTCTATTTAGGAAACAAAATATTACATTAATTCTAGGTTGTAATCTTGGATGAGAAAAAAATAGGAAACCAGAATATTTGATTCTGATTATGTAATCATCAGTGATTTCTTTCCAACTTAGAGGATCATACGACTCCTTTTCATCCTTCCATAGCTGGGACCATGAGGCACCAGCTGTTTCCTTTGAAATAAGGCAAAAAAAAAAAAACGTGGTTTGCAGATAAAATGAAAAAAGATAACTGGGGTAGCTATACAGAGAAAAAGGAAAGAATTGCAGACGAGGAGGCATTGTTTTCCTTTTTTGATCTATATAACAATTGGTTGATTAATTGTTGATAAGAATTCTAATCTTTTGATTGATGGTTGATTTTATCATTCTTTACTAATTGATGGTCAATTCCAGCTTTCTTTATTAATTGACTAAGTAAATAACTATTGTTTTTAATCACATAACATATGAATGATTTATTCTTAGTATAAACATGAAGTTAATGATATTAAAGTACTTTTCATTCAATTAGTGAAATGCAAGAATTGTCTCGCATAACCAACATGTTTGTTGAATGTGTATTATAAAAAATAATAAAAGATTTTGAGGTTTGTAAAGTGAAATCCGTTATTCCCTTACACTCATGCATACTATGGACATCACTTAAGAAGAATAATGATTATTAACAATTTTTGTCCCTAAAGCTTTTAAAAATACCAATCAGATGTCTTCACAATTTATTTATTTTTGTTTATTTTTATATAAAATTATTAAAATGATAGAAAATGATTTTATTGTGCCATAGTTTTCAAATAAGAGTAAAGCTTTTTCCGGAAAAATTAAGATTCACTTTATAAATAATTATATGTAAAATTTTTTATTTTTATTTTTTCATACAATTGCATTGAAATAATCAAGACATTTTTTTCGTTTGCTTTTGAGGTATTAATAAGGTTTTTATATGAAATAATAAGCTTTAGATAAAGAAAGTATTATTTGTCAATAAAAATGAATTGGTAATGACAAAGAGTCTTCTCTATATAAATAATTTTTTCCACATAAATTTATATCATTTCAATTCTTTTGAATTTCTACTTAAATGGCTTTGAATTTTTATTTAAAAAACCATTATATTGATAAAAAGGTCTGGATATTTGAAAATAAATAAATAAATGTATAAATAAAAAGAAAGAGATTTGACTAAATAAATATATTCTTACTCTAAAATTTAAATAATTAAAATCCTTTCAATATTTTATTTTAATAGTCATAAATTAAATAAAAACAAATTTTCAAAATCATTTTTGTATGTTAAAAAAAACTAAGAGTGCTTAGTCTTTTGTTATAGACCCAGATTTAATACTTTGTGGATTAGAACAATGTAATAATCATTTTCTCTTTCAAAGAAAAATCATTGAATTGGCTAATATAGTTTTTTCCACAAGATTCCTTAATCATTATCAGAATGATAGGGGATAAATCAGTCTTTTAATATTTTAATCACAGTGTAATGAATAAATTACATGTAAAAGCATAAAAAATATTAAAGGACTTCTTTGAATTTTTAAAACATTGACTAATTTATCTTTAGAAGAAAAAAATATAACTAATGTCTAAGGTTTTTTTGTATTTTTATTTTAGTGTTTTTTATAATCAAGTTGACTACGAGTTGGAGTGTGCGACATCCACGCCAGTGTGTTGGATATGCTGACACTTTTCAAGCAGCGCGTGCAACGTCTTCCAGTTGCCAAACACTGACTTCCATAGTGACATTGGAAGCAACACATCAAGCTTTTCTAGGTGTTAGGCGTGTGTCAGTAGATGATTGACGATGTGGCTCTAATGAATTATTTTCTTCTTCTTTTTTTCTCTCTCATCGTCTAAAGTTTCATGCTTGTCCTTCCAAAAATTAAAGGTGTCCCATTAGTTTGTATTGCATCAATTTTGGACTTTTATTTTTTTCTACTGCCATTTGTTTTGCTTTTAATGTTTTTTTTTAATTTGATTTTTTTCAATTCCGTCTTTTAGCATTTAATTTCATTTAGTTTTTTTTATCCAATTAGGTCCTTATTATTTTTTTTTTATTTTCTTGATTTATTTAATTTTGAATTTTTTTCCCTCATTACTTTATTTCATTTAATATTTATATCAGGTTTGGTCCTCATTCTTTTGATTATTATTTATTTTAGTTTTTTTATTGATTTTTTTTCCATTTTATCCCTTGATATTTTGATGATTAAGAATTTTACTTAATGATTTTTTTGTGTTTGGCTTCTACACGGGTCACGGGTTTCAAAAATTAACCAGATTTAACTTTGGTTCTTTTTTAAAATTTGAGTTTTTTTTTCAATTTTATCATTTGACATTAAGTTATTGGATCTTGAGCTTCATATTTTTTTTTTCTCTTTCCTTTCTATGAAATTATCTTAATCTCATGTCTTGGCGTAGGTTAATCGAGTTAACTCGAGTTTTTTTGAACATATTTTTCAATTGCTTTTTTTTAGTTTTGTTTTTTATCATTTAGTTTGCTTGAAAATTAACCTTTATTGCTTTATTTTCAATTGCTTTTGTACGAGGTTATATTGATATCACGACTAGACCATAAACTTGACATTCAGACTTGAATTAGATTTTTTTTTAATCTTTTTTTTTCATTTCTTCCTTCTAATTTACTAGTAAATGAGTTTTATTTTTTTATTTTTTCTCTTTATAAGGTTATCATATTCTTTTTTTTTGTTTTATTATCAAATATAATTATTATAACCTTTTAAGAATATTTAGAAAATATATTTCTATAATATTGACAAGTTTTTTTCTCTAATTAGTTATCATATTTTTATTGGTGTTAATTTTTTGAAAATTATATTATTAAATAAGCTAAATTTATTCAAATAAGTAACCCAATCTCGTAAACTCTATCATCATTTATATATATATACTAGTTACATGACCCGCGCGATGCCGCGAGATAATAGTTTTTGTATAAAAATTATCAAAAAAGTTAAGATTTAAAAGTATTAGGTCTTTGTATAAAGTTATACCCAAAAGTCTTAAATGTGGCTGCAACGCCTGACCCAAGAGTAATATTTATAATATTAATAATAATATTAAACTTGCATGATCCAAGTTTAAGTGGGTCTGACTGCAATACCAGACCCAATAGTCTTGGATGAGGGTCTAGCTGCAAGATCGTGTCATAAAAGTGTGATAATTAAATAGATTAAGTAAAAAGAAAAAAAAACAAAAGGAAGAAAAAAATTAATGAAGAAAAAGAAAAAAATAATTGAATTAACTGGGTTAACCCTTTAAACCAGGTTAACCCATCAAACCTTGGATTCATGTCGTGAAAGTTTGATAACTAAATAGAAAAAAAAAATTGACGGGTTACCATAAAATTAACTGGGCTAACCTATCAAACCCGGGATCCGTGTCATGAAAATTTGATAACTAAATAAAAAAATTAAACATTAACAAAGTAAATTAAACAAAAGAAATTAATTAAAAAGAAAAAAAACAAATAAAAAGGCATCAGCCTTTTTACTATGGATTACAGTGTGTAGTCCACAGTTGAAGGCATAAAAACAACAAAAAAACAAAAAGGAAAAAAGAAGAAAAACTAAAGGCATCAGTCGATAACCAAATAGGAAAAAATTTAATATTGATGAACTAAATTAAATAAAAAAATTTTAAATAAAAAGAAACAATAAAAGAAAAAAATTATAAGAAGAAAAAAACTAATGAAGAAAAAGAAAAAAAATCTAAATTAACTGGGTTAACCCGTCAAACCTGAGATCCGTATCATGAAAGTCTGATAACTAAATAGAAAAAAATTAATATCAACAAACTACATAAAAAATTAATTTTTTTAAAAAAGCATCAGTCTTTTTACCGCGGACTGCACTGTGCAGTCCACAGTGAAAGACATAAAAAAAAGCAAAAAAAAAACTAAAAGCTTTAGCCTTTTCACTGTGGACTGCATACAATATTAAAAGATGAAATCAGAAGAACAAAATTAATGAGAAAAAAAAAATCTGAATCAACCTGGTTAACTCGCCAAATCAGGTCAACCCATCAAACCTGGAATTCGTGTCATGAAAGTGTGATAACTAAATAGAAAAAATAATTTATTATTAATAAAATAAATTAAAAAGAAGATTAATTAAAAAGGAAAAAGCAAAGAGAAAAAAAACCTACAGAAAGAAAAAAAACTAATGAAGAAAAAGAAAAAAATCTGAATTAATTGGGTTAACCCTTCAAATCAGGTTAACCCGTCAAACCTGGAATTCGCGTCATGAAAGTTTGATAACTAAATAGGAAAAAAAATTGACGGGTTAACCTATCAAGCCCGGGATACGTGTCATGAAAGTCTGATAATTAAATAGAAAGAAATTTAACATTAAAAAACTAAACTAAACGAAAAACATTACTTAAAAAGAAAAAAAAAAGCAAAAAACAAATTCCGGGTTAACTCGTCAAACTTTTAAAAAAGCAAAAAAAAATTTCCAGGTTAACTCATCAAACCAGGTTAACCCGTCAAACCCGGGATCCGTGTCATGAAAGTCTGATAACTAAAAACAAAATTAACATTAACAAACTAAATTAAACAAAACAATTCATGAAAATAAAAAAACACAAAAAAAGCAAAAAAAAACCCATAAAGGTATAAAAACCGAAAAAAATAAATAAAACAGAAAAAAATTAAAAATAAAAAAAAAACAGCTTAGCGTTTCACTGTGGACTGCACAGTGAAACACTGAACAGTTTTAGTATATGTTATTAATTAAAAAAAAATTTCAGGTTAACTCATTAAACCAGGTTAACTCGTCAAACCCGGGATCCGTGTTATGAAAATCTGATAATTAAATAAAAAAATTAACATTAACAAACTAAATTAAACAAAAAAAAGTCATTAAAAGAAAAATACACAAAGAAAAAGACAAAAAAAAAACCCCATAAAGGCGTAGAAAAAGAAAAAAAACAGAAAAAAATATGGAAATTTTTTTTTTTTAAAAGGAGAAGGCTGCTCAGCGCATAGTGAAACACTGAGCAGTTTTAGTTTATTTTTAATAATAATACTAAGAAAATAAAAATATTTTTATTTCCTTTAAATTAATGAAAATTTATGTTTTACAAATAAATACAATCTAGTTTTTCTTATATTTAATATTAAGAAAATAAAAATATTTTTATTTCCTTTAGATTCTTTTTGTATCTTCCATTGTTGTTGCTCGAAAATGAAACTCATATTTTTAGGAGGAGGTTCAAATGCTAAAGATTTAAAGTTATAATGATAAATATACACATATCATGAATTCCCCTAAACAATTGTTTCAATTGTTTTTAACCCATATCAGTTTTTTTTTAATATATATATATATATATTTTAGTTACTTCTTTTATATTCCCATAGTTGTTGAATAATCAGGCACTCACCAACTTGAATCCTGCGCGCGCGTGCGTGCAATTCAAAGCTAGAAAGGCGTGCTAACCCATAATCCTCACGCTCTGAAAAAAGAAGAGTAAAGAATCCCCCCTGCTCAATATACGAAGTTATGACTATTAAAATACAAAATTTGGACTGAAGGCTATTCTTTTGACACCGCCCTGTTTACTGAATAACACAATAAAGCAGTTGATAGGGCTGTTTTGTCTATTGATAAAATCTTGAGAAATTTGGTCACTCGGATTGCAGAATTTACAGCTTCTGAATCAAAGAACAAAAAAATTCTTACACACTGCAGCATAAATAAAAGAATTCATCGACCCTCGAGAAGCCTACAACGGCTGCAGTTCTTGCTCAGTAACTACTGCATCGACTGGTTTGTATGGATTCAATGCTCGTTGTCTGTGTCTCCATATAAACCATATTCCAAAAGCTAATAATCCAAAAATAAACGTAACAGCACTGGCCAAAACCACCAATAGAAAATGTTGCTGCCACCATGTCCTGCATAATATGATAAGATCACAATGTTTACAGAATACCATGAGGCACGAGCCATGCCAAAAACTAGTATGGCCTAAACTTCTTTTTTATTTATTTATTTTTTTAACGAAAAGGAAAAACCACAAGTCTCAGGTGATTGTATATACATCTTCAAGAACCATGAAATAAAATTTTACATACGAGGACATCACTCAATGCTATATGACATGGTGAGTTGAACACAAGTCACTAAAATGAACCCAGTTAATAAATAAAAATAATGAAGCAAAAAGAATCATAAACCAAGTGAAGTGGGGAAATAGCTGTCAACAAAATAAAAAATAACCTACCGTTTTGCTGAAGCCTTGATTTCCCAGTTAATCAAATGATAACTTCCAAATGTATCAGGAAGGTGCATGTGGTATTCAGCAACACGGGCAATTATGCTCTGTGGGGAAAACCAAAAACATCAAGCAAACAGTTCTAATTTTAGGCGTAGTCACTAGCTGTACTAACATACAAACAAACTTACAAGAGCAGTGACATTAGAAATGCAGTCAGCAGATCCGGAAGGGACTACAGCCCATTCAATGTACGAAGCATTTCCTTTTTCCATAGAATTCAGAATATAGACCTGAAATCATGCACCAAAAATTATTGGCCTCCTAAAGCAAACCTCAGCGAAGCCAGTATGAACTACAAAGTTGCTTTTTAACTAACTTCTTTTCCCCTATTGAGAAGATGATTATATACTCCCATATTATTTGCATCTACATCAATGAAGCAATATAACCTGCATTGCATTCCAATACAATACTTGTCTAACCTGTGAACTGTTAATGCCTAACTCCTGAGCAATGGATTCAGCAAGTTCTGAAATGTGAAGCTTCAGGTCTGAGTAGTTGACATTCAACATCATTTCAAAAGTTATTTGTCCAATTTTCTTTTCATCTGTCCATGAAAGTAAATCATTAAATATGACCAGAAAGCATCTTGATTGAACTATCATAACAGACCATAAGAGGAAACATGATTTGTTGAAGAGTCAACATGTGTATCTAGTATAACTTCAGAATCTTGGAACCTGATTCATCTCAACCGAAAATATAGAGTGAGGATTTAGAGCACATGCTTTACACTTGGGGACAGTTCTCTGTAAATGTTCTTTTACGTTTCACAGTTAGCTCAATTCAAACCAATGTTTCATGGCATGAAACTTAATCCCTCCTGTTCCAGGAGCCTGCTGGGTATGGTTTATTTCAAGTACTTACCATCATCTTTTTTAACATAAAATGGATTATTTATTCTATACATATTATGTAAGCAAACAAAGAACTTATAATGCATTTTGACTTTGTTTGAGTAAAAATATGAGTGAAGAATTATAAAGCATTTTGACTAAACTTGTGTAAAAAAAACACGGGACAAAATTTTGACTTCATTTGTGTAGAAAAACACGGGGGCAAAAACAAAATTTCTTCACTCAATGATCATGACTTAAATTGGAACAAAATCTAAAATATGACAAGAAAAATAATAAAACAAAATAAAATAAAGGTTGTTTACAATAGTGTTAAACAGATTTTTTTATATATAATATATCAGAAATGAATTATGAAAAAGCAATTTTTGAAATATGACTTAAAGAAACATGATTTCTACTCATTGATCATGACTCAATATGGAATAAAAACAAAATTATGACTTTAAGTTGTTTACAACATTGCTGTGAAAATGATTTCATAGACATAATTCTTAGAGCTAATATGTGAAAAGTAGCGTTTTAAATAACTCAAAGGCACTCACAAGTTATGCCAAATTGGCTAAATGTATATCTTTACTAAATGAGGAATATGGTGAAAGAAGATAACAAAAGACCAACTTGCCATGAAAAATCCAAATGCTTTGGCTTACAGAAAAAAAAAGTTTGAAATTGTAAAATTTCCTTAAATAAAAATTCAAGAAATTTGATGTCTTTGAAATTGAACAAATGGTAACAACCATGCATGGATTTGCAGGAAAAGTTTCATTTCATCTGAGCCCATGATGATTGAAACTCTGCTGAAGTGCTAGGATATTGAACCAGTCATGAAAGTTATGCTACTTAAGCCACTAGAACCAGAGTAGTTCCAATAGGTGTGAGCACAAAAAGGTATATGTTCACACAATGATTTCAAGTTCATTGCCAATATAAAAGTTGCTCAGAGATCTGGAACTTGACATACCTGGAAGACCATAATGTTTTTGGTCACCAGGAGCCATGGAAGGTGGCATTTCTGTATTTGAGTTATTTTCATTTGAAGATGAAGGTGCTGGGGGCGGTGCACCATCTACATTAAGTCTTTCCCATAACTCCGAACAATTAGTCTTCCAAAAACCAATCTTTGAATTTTCACGATCATACAAGACAAGAGTATTCCGGACAACAATTCCTGTTACGAACAAAAGTTCACAAGCCAACACAACTCAGGATTAGAAAAATACCTCAAGAATACATTGCAGCATACTGCTGATGGAAAATAAAAGGGCAAATTTTCAAACAGAGAGCATAATATAATAAATCATCGAAACTCATGCTCAGCAATTTTGCATACCTCCTAGAAGAGTGGTTGGGTCCTTTCCATTTTGGAATATACCCAAACAATATGCACCATGCACTTTTGAATGCTAAGAAAAAACAAAGTGAATAGAATAAGGACTCAATCAGTAACTATAAATAAAATAGCATAGCGAGTGAGATCAGAGAAAAGAAAAGGAACAAGGAAACATGCAGCTTTTTACAGGATATATACGTCTCTGTCCCCCAACCATTCTTAAAGAAAAATTCTAGAAAAACCAATTACTCACTCGGAATAAATAATTTTCTGGTGACAGTAACAACTTCTGCCCATTTCCAAATACCATCTCAACCGCTGGAAAGGAGCTTGACAGTTGGGAAATATCACTGGAGAGAAAATTATTTACCACTGTTAACTACACAACAGTGATGACATAAAAATCCAGTGATTAACTTAAGCTACAACCTTCTATTTATCTAAATGCAATACCTTCCAGCACCAGAAAAGCAAATGTCATTATAATTTGGATCAGGCCCACGAATGGGCTTTAAGGAATGAAGCTCCTTCATAATCTGCATGCCCATCTCAAAAGATGGTAACAACGAACACAATATTAGGAACAACTACAAGAGCAAGGAATCACAAATTGATGCACTATATCATTAATAGTCTATCAAACTAATCTGCTTTATTCAGTACACATTCATTGTGAAATCAGAGGTATCAAAAATATATTTCATGGGAACGCAGAGGATAAAAGAAAGAAGATGAGAATTAAAGTAAATGCTTAGCAATCATTCCTTGAAATACATGGATTAAGAATTTAAGAATAATTATGATGAACTTCGACCAACCTTGAATGTTTAGGAGAGACAATAAACATATCTTGGCATTTGGTCAAAATTTATTCTCATAAGATGGACTTAGTGATGTATGACAGCTTCGGGTAAAACAAGTTCTTAAATTGTATGATTAACAGAAACACATCTAAAAATCAAAATAACATAATTAAGAAACTTGCTACTCGTTGGCTGCATCACTTTTGGTGATATATATTGCCATAATATTAGATAGATGCAAATACTTCTTATTTTTGTTTGAATGCTACTCGAAATGCACCATTCATTAACAATGTCAAGGAGAAATAGCAGGCAGCTCATTCAACCTTATCATGTTATTTAGCATAGAGAAAAATGATTCTCCAACAGAATATTGTTGTGAAACAAAGTTCCACTAAAGTTCTGTACAAAAAGAGCCAAAAAAGAAATAAAGGGTAAAACTCAAAGAAAAGTAGCTTACAGCATCCTTAAATGACACGAAAGCTGCTTCTGGTAGGTAAGCATATGTTGTACCACTATCCAGGATAGTTCCATGTTTTCCATCAAACACTGTAGGATTTAGAGGCAATGGCTTTCCCGCAACATGTATCTCCTTCAGATCAATGTTGTAATATGGACTGTTGCCATCCCGAAACTAAAGTAAATAAGGGAGAAGTGCCAAATGTATTTGTTAGGAAAGTTTGAAAAGTGTTTTACCTCTAAGACAAAAAATCTTTAACAACACACCTGCGCACTGGGTCAGACTGGCTAAAAACCATGTTTGAAGGGGGTGATATACCACCAAGAACCATCGCACCTCCACCAATTCCCATTCCACCATAACATAATGAGAATGAATCGTTAATCACACCTTTATCAACAAGATGATCCACAATACTAAGATCCCCACGACCCAGTCCCATTATGCCATCAGCATGCTGACTGTAAAGGTCACCAGTTTCCATATTTTCACAACCAAAAACAGCACGTTGAGGAGCAAGTGCACTTAGATTGCCAAAGGATATGATGTCCTCACCAAGAACGCCACTGCTAGTACTCATTTCAGCATATTGTCTCTCATAAACACATTGTTGCTTTTCATCGTCGCAATTGCAATCTATATTACACTTTACAGATTGGTAAGTGCTTGACAAATCTGGTTGAAACTTTGGATCCTGGTGAAAGATAACAAAAATAGCAAAGAAAAAAAACTTTATTAAAAAAGAAAAGGAACATTTCCAGCGTTACAGAAGCATGTTGGACAATAAGTCATCCTCCAAAACGATGAAAGCAAAAGAAAAGAGAGGAAAACTATATTATCCCACAACGACTCTGTCAGCATGTTTTACACGCAGGTCCTTAAAAAGACTCCTGCCCATTAATCTCAACTAATTATACCACTGCACTGATGGCACAAGACCATCAAGTCTTACAACGCTCTTACTCCTTTCATTCAAATTGAATTATGCTCATAGTTTTTCACTAGATCTCCCATTATTTAATTGATACTTCCAACACAAAAACATTTTTGTTTCTAAAATTTAATAAAAATTAAAAGATACCTGGTGCCTGCCGCAGTGCTCACAAGAAGAACATGGAACGTAAGTAACACTACTGCCTGTATCAACAATCAGCGCAAATCTCTGTGGCGGCGTCCCGATCCATAGCCTTGTTGTATAATACCCGTTGATAAGGAGATCATCGTGGAGTCTCATGCGCGCGTTGGGCAGAGCATTAGCATTGGATCTCTGGAGAAGGCGACGCGTAGTGGAGAATTTTGTACACGGACTTGGAGGAGATAGAAAGAGTGGTAATATCATGGCAGAGCGGGAACTTTCGAGGAGGAAGGTGGTTCCATTGGAAGAGACGCCGTGTGCGGTGGTGGTGATGTAATAATAATAATAAAATTGAATGAAAAGGATAGTGAGTTGAATCAGTCGCGCCATGAGTGAGTTGGAGATGAGTGAAGAATACGGTTCCAGCTCAAGCGACGGAGAGGAGAGGGGAGGAGGGTGTGTCGGAAGGAAGGCAGCGTTGAATGCGTGAATTGAAATAATATTTATATTTATTTAACCTTCAAAAACTGGCAAAGTCTTTCTGGTACAGAGGAGCTATCTCTCTCCTCAACTTGACACCTCTTTCTTTTGGTTTTAAATTCTCAAATTAGTCTTCGATTATAACCTAAGTTTCAATTAAGCCACTAAAGAATGTTTTGTCTCAATTTGGTCCCCACAATATTAAAAATAATTCCTCAATCAGGTTTATCTGTGCAATAACGAATTGGTTATGAAATTTCTAAACCTGCACAGCTCAATACCTGTTTGAGAATCCTTACAAATAGTTCAAAGATAACTTGCTACAAAAATGGACATATGACACAATTTTTTTTCTTTTTCTTTCTGATACTATCATCTCTCTTAAGTATAAATTAAAATAAATAGATAAAGATACTTCTGCTGTATAAAACATTGCATCAACAAAAATATGATTGATTTCACAAAAATACATGTGGATTGGACTAAAATGTTTGTGAACATAAAAAAATATTTAGAATACATGAAATTATTTAATATTGTTATTAAGCTTGACCTAACATATCAAACTTGAAATCTTTTAACCTGATTATTTGCCTAACTTATATTTCAAATTAAACTGCATATGAATTGCTCTAATATGTCCTGATCAACTTGACAGATCCAAATAGAATCTGGATAACCAGCAAAAATATAGTTTGGCTTAAAAAAAATATTCACGATGACATCTTTTTTAAAAAATATTGAGATGATAACATATTGGATCGATTCGAGAGGGAGGCTTTCAATGAACTTCTTCGAGATACATGAGCTGAGGTGGACTTCAAGAGGATAATAAATAATGAAGAGCAAGCCTTGATTAATCTAATTCATGTTCAAGAAGGGCTTGTTGGTGGAACCAAGGCCATTACACAAGGATTGAGATAAGAAGACTCAAATTGGACAGTTTGACCTTTAGTTACTGTTTTGATCATAACTGGAGCTACATGTTGAATTTGGATGCAAATCTAGTTGGGATGGAAAGTAGAATTCTATACCCTTTCAATGATATATGGCACGCCTTCTAATGAATTAATACGAGAGAGAACCATTCATTTGAAGTTGGGCTTTGATGCTGTTAGTAGATTACGAGAAAAACTAACATTGTCTTATTGTAATTAGTTGGGCTATTGATCTATCTTTGTTTTGTGCGGCAACACTTGTTTAAGTTTCAGACTTGTTTATTTTATTTATTTTAATTAGTTGGGCTAGTTTTAGCTTGGTTTGGGTATTGTTTAAATTGGGTTTATGTGTGACCCATTAGGAAAACTAGGATTTCTTAGCTTTCTAGTATAAGCACTATTTGTGAAAAATATTTCAAGAGAGATTTTTTTGAAAAATAAAAATATTGCATCTCTTGGTTTTTTATTGAACTTCAACTCTTTAAAGAATTGACCAATCTTTGCTAGTGATTTTATATTTCTTTTGCTTGTCTCCTAGTGTAGGCGTTGTGATTGAGTGATTTATAGTCTTGTTGTCTTGGAGTAAGTCTTTCATTGTGATAAGCTCAATTTCATACTCAAACTTGGATTAAATAGATCTTGATTTCACAAATTCCATTAAGTTTCGTTAGGGTTCGCATCATTGTCTCTCTTATACTAGATGGTTGGTGTTCTCTCTTTCTCTCTCTTTTATTAGTGGTGATGACACTCTCTCCCCTCTAAAAGGCGACACAACACACTTTCTCTATATATCCATTACTTAAGGTTTGTAAACCCTCCCTTTAAGATCATAATTTATGTGTTTTTTCAATTTCCGTTTAGTTTTTTTATTTTTTTTATCCATGTTTCGGTTCTTATCTACATGTCTTTAAGAAATGTTAGGTGGAAATAATGAAGATGATAGCTATTTAAGAATGGTTGGTTTGTGAACTTTTTATCGGTTTTTATATATGGGTTTATGAGTGGTAACCGTTATTCAATTAGGGTTTTGTTAATTAAGGTTCTATTGCTTTAGTTGTTTTTTTTTTTGGAGAATTCAAAATGATTTTAATGTATGATGATTTTCTTAAAGAAAAAAAGCATTATCTTTACTACTTAATATCATTGTTATTAGCTTGAACTTGCTTTATTCTTCATGAAGTTTGGTACTTTATAATTATTTTCAATATGGTTAGTAATTGGTACTAGAGTTTGTGGTTTATGATGTGTTATTATATGATAAAGCACCAATGATTTACTTCTGATTTGACAATAACAGTGTCAAGGTAACAACAAAGTTTGTTTTAGTTCCCATAACTCAACTTTCATTTAGTCTTGAATTGTTAAACCAAAAGATCTAGCTTTACAATACTACATATGATATTATATTTTGATTTTTGTTCTTGTGATATTATCATAATATGAACTTGGATTGAATCATCAATCTTTTTCCTGTATATGCATATGAATTTTTATTCTCTTGAGTGTGTCAAATCAAAAACCATGAACCTCCAGTAGACAATTGTTACCTTTCTTATTTATGGTTTTCAATGATAATAGATGTTAGGTCATTCTTTTTACACAAAACTCATGTAATTAAAAGACCTTGAAATCTATAAATTTTGGTTTACACATTAGAGAAAAAAATATGATCTGTAATGGTAAACAAATTTCTTACTTGATTCCTATTGGCATAACATATATACATGCAATGGTGAATAAATAAAGATTTTTTGGTTCATAAGTCATGTTTCAACTTAATGAACCTAAATTTAACGAGCTTAAAAAACCTTGAGGATCATGCTTCCATGGGCTCAACCAAGGGATGACCTATCATCCTTTAGGCTCAGTCAAGAGAGGGACCCATCCTCTCTTGAAAATGCCCAAGGGAAATGACCTTTCTCCCTTTAGTATGCCTACGAGAATGAGCATCCTTCTTAGGCATGCCTAAGAGAATGACTATACTCCCGTGAACACACCAACGAAAATGACCATCCTCTCTAGGCATACCCAAGGGAATGACCATCCTCAATAGGGCACACTCAAGAGAATGAGGATCCTTTCTAAGGCATGCCCAAATAAAAGAGCATCCTCATTTGATACGTCCATGAGAATGAGCTTTCTCCCTAAAACATGCTTAGGAGAATGACCATTCTTTTACCACTAAAAGACGTTGTCCAAATGATATATGCACGTGAATAACATGGACTAATAGCTTTTTAAATTTAATATTAGTTAATCATCCTAAAAAGACCAGATTGCTTTTAATTGTTTTGGAATTAAAAAAATACTTATATATGAAAAGACTAGAAAGCCCCTGGGCTAATGACTTGTTTTTTCTTGATTCTTTCAATGGTAAATATGTGTTTTTATTGTATTTAAAAAAACAAAAACATTCTCAGTTAATAACTTTAAATTTTTTTGATTTTTTTGATTGTAGAGATAATTTAGTCATTTTACTATTTTGAAAATTTTTAAAAGATGCATATATATTTGAACAATTCTTTAATGATCAATGGATCAAGGAAAAAGATTGAATCACCCTTTACTCCAAGGCATCTTATTTTTTCTTTCAAGGGCAAAAAAATATATTCATTATAGCAATTAATAGTATTTTTTGTTTATAGATGTATAGTGTTTTTACTACTCATTTCAGACAATCAAACGAAAAAGCAATTCGAGTCGCAAATTTCGTTTGTAGTGCTAATTAGTCAAGTTGAAAGTAGAAGTATTCACGGATTTCATAAGCTGTTAGGGTGTGTTCGAGTAAAGAAAATGCATCTAGATTTGTATGATCCTTATTTGATAAGATGAGCATGTAGAAATATTACATGGACAATAATACGAAAAGACCACAAAGAGGGAGGAAAATTTCAAATTGAGGCGATCACAACCTCAAATTTAAGTCAACTTTGATCACATCTGATGTTTTTATTCTGTCTACATGAAAGCTTCCTGGCCAAATCGAATCCATTGCTTCTTCAACCATAAAGGGTGTCCAAGCCATTCCAAAACCACTACTTGCATCACCAAATCTTGCTACCATACAAGACGCAGCTTCCCTGCTGGGCTTATGCACATGGGAGTGAGGTTGGATGCCAAGTGATCGAGCCGAAAGAGAATTGAAGGCGAATCCTATTGTTGTCATCATCATTCTGTGAGATTGTAATCTCTTAGCAGCTCTTCTCTCTCTTTTATGTGCATTCTGGTGACCCCCTAAGGCTTGTGAGCTATAAAACTTTCTCATGCAAAAATTACATGAAAATACCTTATTGCTAGCAGCAGGTTTTGCTTTAGGATCACTATCTCCAATTGTGGCAGCAGGCTCATTTCTTCCGAGGCTTAGACTCAACCACTCCTTTAAATTATCATCTTGAGTATCTTTTGGTCCACTATTTTGATCCTTAAGCAAATTCTCAATTGCTCTATCACTTTGGAAAATCATGGCAGGGCACGGTGTTCTGAGGTCAGATGGGAAGCTTACAATATATGGTGGAGGCTGAAAAAGAATGTTGTGGCTTGTAGGAACCTGCTCTTTAAGACAGAGACCGAAGGAGGAATTTAATGGACAAGAGGAAAGGTCATGAAAAGAGAAGAAAGTGGCAAAGGATATTATTAAATTTGTTCAAGTATTATCCGGTGATCCCACATGGATGACGCTTATGTCAACTAAACAGTGATGGCTTTGTCAAGCTTAGGATTCCCCAACTAATCATTTTCAACTTTTTACACAACTCTTATAGCATCAACAACATGATTCTCTTCAGGTTGATTTGAAACAGAAGCCTAATTGTCGATAATGTCATCAGTTGTCAAATCATGATCTATAATTCATGTCTCTTAATTTGTTCTCTTGTTCTTTGAGCATGTGCAACAGTTTTTTATCCCTCCCAATTTACCGTTAATTGCATAATTGCTGATGAGAAGAAATAACAGCTCCTCCAGGCTAACTGTCAAAACCCATGAAGGACAGTTTTTCATGTTTATAGGTTAAACCATAAATTAATTCAAATAGCAACATCACTTAATTGGAACATGTTCCCTAGCACCATGGACTCTCTGTCATTTGCCCCATCCTGAGGCTTTCCACCTCCCATGCAGGATCCTGTAAACCATGGGCCCCTACTTTGGATGTCATATTGCTTGAAATGTTATTGATCTAGGAAAATATTAGTTTATTTAATAAAGAATCATGAGAGAGAAAGGACAAGGAAAGAAGCCTGTAGAAGGCAGACGTGTAGCTTCTTAGTCCATCAAAGACAAGGTTAAGTACAGATTGAACCACAAGCGGACAACTTTAACAGACAAATAAACATGCATAAGATTCACTGCTTCTCTTCAACACCCTTTACTCTTATCCTCTGTAGTTTCCAATATATTATTACATGCTGACAGTAAAGGTTTTCTCAGGTTTGGAACAGATGACAGAAGGAAAACAGCTATAGCAACCACCAAAGGGAGAGCATTTACTTCAAGAAAAGGACAGTCAACCATTAAGTTAGTGAAAGTAAGGCTACCTTGGAGACACTGGATTGGGGATGCTGTCATTTTAAGGGGTTTGAAAGGGCCTGGGTAACTTTCAACAATCCAATAAATAAAAAGCAGGCAGAGAGAGGTGGGGATGTCTATTTCCAGTCGGATTGGAACCTAAAATCAAAGAGAATCCATGTAGGTGTCTTGTCTTCAGGCAATGGGCAATGTATATGTACAGTAGAAGTGAAATGAGAACCACTTGTGCTTGTTCTTAGAATCTTTGTTGTTCTAATAATATATTAATGAAATTACTAAAACCCTAGCTTCCCCTGAAAGCAGCTTCAATGCTGAAGGTTCTTTGATATAAAATAATTGTGGTATTGGAATGCTGAGTCAGATCCTGGAAACATTAGAGTTGTCTTATTAAATGGTTTCAAAATATAAGCCATATTAGCAGGAATTGCAAGTAAAAGACGATAGTGTTATTTTTAAAAAATTAGTGAGCAAAAGAAAGAATCTAGTGATAATAAAAGTTCGTTTAGTTTTATCCTGGAAAATGTTCATTGCCTTTCAAAATCTACAAATCAAAGGATTAAGAAAATTCAAAATATTGATATAAAAGACCGAAATTTAAGCTCTATATTAGAGAGAGAAAAAACAGAATTAAAAGCAAAACAAGCTTGAAAACTGTAAAGAAGAAGGCTAGATAACTATTGCAAAGTGTGTAGAACATCTCCCTTTTAACTCTTATTTTACTATTTTAAAAAAAAAAACTAAAATTGATATAAAATTAATTCTAATAATTACTAAAATTAATTCTTGCTTAAATAACCTATATGAAAACAAAATTACCCTGGCAGTTCTTTGGCTTTTACAAAAGAGGTGGGTGAATTACGTACTTTACTAAAGATTAAATATCTTAAAATTTGTTATCCATTAACACTTTAAAATGCTAAAACACAAATTCAATATGAAAGTGCACGTTCAATATGATATCGTTTTAACATGCATCATATCAATATAATTTTATTTAAAAATTAAACAATTTGCATAAACATACCATACTAGATTAAAAGTTAAACTTTAACTTAAAATAAAAGGTGTTAATAATCTCCTAAAAAATTAAACTAGTTTATTGAAAACTAGATACAAAGATTAGATGAAATGTAGCTTTAAAACTGTTATTTAAAAAATTTCTAGTGAGCAAAAGATAAAATTTAGTAGCAATACAAATTAAAAGTTTGTTTAATTTAACATCAAGAAATATGCATGTAGATACTATAGAAATAAGATTAAACTAAGACCAATATTAGCATGCTTAAACAAAATTAAATAAACAAAAAGTAAACAAAGATTATTAAAAAAAACACTTCCTTGTTGAAGCTTGGAATCTAATTGAAATAAAATTTATGCTATCAAGGACCAATCCATTATTCTTAGGGCTTTATTGTCCGTCGCTTGGTGCAAATATATTGAAAGCAATCAGTCTTCTAAGGTTTCAACAACTGCACTTTTAAAGGTTCCTTTAAAAGTCTACAAAACCAAGAAAATAAGGAAACCCAAAATCTCTTTATGAAGGACTAGAACTTAAGCTCCATATATATAAAAAAAAATACAAAGAACGAAAAAGCTTAAAAATTGTAAAGAAGAAGGCTAAAGAGGTACTACAAAGTATGCAAAACATCTCTCATTTGAACCCTATTTATACTCTTTTTCCATAGTAAAACTTGATGAAGAACTATTTTTGATAATTGTCAAAATTAATTCTCATTATTTTGTCTTAATTACCTACCAGAAAAACAAATTAAACTAGTAGTTTTCTGGCTTTAAAATCCGATGTTTTATGTATAAATAAAATTATTCAAGTTAAGGAATAAGATTGTTCACACTCTTTATTCATGGATTATATATATAAATAAATAGGCTAACAAGTAATAATTATTTATAACAAACTCAAATCCAAGTCCAAACTAAGTTGAAAAAAATAAACTCAAGCGCAAACCCTGATCCCCAAGCTTGGTGCCCGAGCCTGAGTCAAGCGAGCACACGCAAGTGACTTAAGTCCAAAGCCACTTAACATTGACTCATTTATAACTCTTCAACTTTTCATTATATAAATTATAAGACAATCTTGTATTGTTTTCAATGGTGAATAAATGGTTTTGATATTCACAAAAGCTAGTATGTCAACCAATGATTTTTTGAGTTTAATTTCTTATTCATATATAATTTATTTTAAGCATGTTAATATTTTATGTTAAAGAACTTTCGTTAGAAAATAATTTCCAGTAAAATTTTAACTCTAAAAGTAAATAGACTCAATTTTTAGTTCGGTTATAATTATACTCGTTAACCATGGTTTTAAAATAAATTTTCCAACATATTAGCCCCATGATCAATAAACTATTGGTACAATAAAAACATAATAATGGTTAAATTCGGTTCGGTGAAAGCATGAAAACAGTTGTAATGACTCCATAGATGCCTTTGTTTTGGCTCGGTAAAGCTTGATATCATGAGTTGTATATGCAGGTGTGCAGTATAGATAAACAAAAACAATAATTTTCAACATCATCTGCGTTATCTTTAAATTATTTTTAAAAAATTGTGTTTCTATTATTTAAAAAATTGGAAATTAAAAGATTGGTTTTCCTTTCCCACTTTTGCAGTAAAGAAGAAAAGTTCCTGCGGGAATACAAGAAAATGAACGACACAATGGCTTTTAATCAAAGAGAATGTTGTGGTATCAAACTTGATCGGCTAAAATTAGCCTACAAAATCATCATCTTATCCAAAGAAGATTGAATAAAGATGCCATCCTGCTGTCGATTCCAGCCATAGGAAGGAATCCTTTAACCATCTAAAGAAAGAGGCAAAAGGAACATGAAACGCTTGTCAACTTGTCACCTCGTATAAGCATCTTTTTTTAAAGCTTGGCCTAAAAGTTGTTTCCTTTGAGTAACATGGTTATTTTAATAAAAAAAAAAATTATTATTATTTTCCTAGCATTGATTATAATATTTTTATTTATTATTAATAGGGTTATTTAGTTTGTATTTAAATTTTTTATAGGATAAATTTTGATTTTAATAATTATTATTGTGTGAAAGATTTTGCTTATATTTTTTAGTTCTTCATTAAACAACTCTGACTTATTGAAAAATAAATCAAGTCTCGTGACATCTTCTATATTTTTTATTTGTATTTTTTTATACATATTAGGTGATGTTTCGTTATTTATAGTTTTGATACATCAATATAGATTATTGTTGTATCAAACTCAATTTCAAATATTATTTTAGCTTTCTTGAAAAGAATTAATTTGATTATAAATTTTATAAATTTTATATTGATTTTTCAACTGTTCTTTTTTGTGTTTCAACTGTAACGAAATTGGAGATTATATCTTTGAATATGGCCAATTCTACAAATTTTAGTAGTGTTGCTACATTTATTTGCTTCAACTCCTTCCCATTCTTGAGATATAAGAATTGATTTGATCAAATTACCCTAATTTTCTCTTGATGTTTTCAGTAAGTGTGATTAGGTATGTTTTCTTATATTATACTATTAATTATAATATAAAAAAATAAAAGGAAATAAAATGTTAACCAGGTCGCTGGTAAATCCTGAAAGGACTGACTATTGACGATGAGGCACCCTAATCGATGGATATTGTCCCTAGAATTCCCTGTGGTTGAATCTAGGCAACGGATGTGCAAAATAAAGGTTACATACTTGTATTGAATAACGAGTTCTCTTCTTAGAATGATTTTAGTCCAAGTTAAAATCAAGCATCAGAACATAGATATCATCAATAAAAGAAATCTCATAGCCATCATGACTGTCCTTGAGGCATTAACTACATGTACCATCAAAAGAGAAGTTCTTCAGGGACCAAGTTGAGTCTATATTTTAAGGGTCCCATGCAAACCCAAAAAGAAGCCAAATCTGATTTCGATGATGATTGGTAACGTGGTACCAGTTGCTTTTTAAATAATATTTTATGTTGAAATGTATGTTAATAATTTTTTTTATTTTTTAAAAATTATTTTTGATATCAGCATATTAAAATAATTCAAAACGTACAAATCATATTAAATTTTAGCAAAAAAAATTTAAATTTTTTTAAAACATGGTTTGCACCGCGTTTCCAAATATGTTTTTAATGAACAAAATAAAAGAATTTTTTTTAGAAAAAAGAAAGCTAAAATCCTTTTTTTTTTTTGTATGGAAGCAGGGTAAAAGCCACTGTTATTAAACCCGGCCCGGCGGGTTGACCTGGTGGCTGAACCAATCTGGGTTTAATAAAAGACCGACTGTGGCAACAACCCGGTCAAAACCGGACAAGACTCGTTTTTTTTTTTAAATGTGGGATTTGAAACCCATTAGTATATATATTCTATGTTTTCAAAAAAAAAAAACATGTTTTTTCAATGTGGGAAAAAAAGTTTAAATACTTCAACTTAAAAGGATAACATAATATCTTTTTAATATGGGATTTGAAGCCTTTTCATATATATACTCTATGTTTCCAAGAAAAAAATCATGTTTTTTCAATGTAGGATAAAAAACCTTTTGATTTAAATACTTCAACTTAAAAGGATAACATATTATCTTTTCAATGTGGGACTTGAAATCTTTTCATATATATACTCTATGTTCCCATGAAAAAAGTTATGTATTTTCAATGTGGGATTTGAAACTCATTAGTATATATACTCTATGTTTCCAAGGAAAAAATTATGTTTTTTCAATGTGGGATAAAAAACTTTTTTAGTTTAAATATTTTAACTTAAAAGCTTAACATAATATCTTTTTAATGTAGAATAAAAAACTTTTTAAAATATTCTTTTAAACTTCATAATATATATAATCTATATTTACATGGATTTTTTCATATGAAATATTAAAACTTTAATTTTTTTAATTTTTCCGGGTTAATCCGGGTTAACCCAAGTTGACCCATGAAATCCGAGATCCAGCCCCTTGACCGAGCCAACCCCGAGCTGGATTTAATAACTATGGTAAAAGCATGCCAATCAATATAATGATACAAAATCCAAGACAGTGAAAGTTCTAAAAATACAAAAAACTACTCGAAGTTACTTCCTATTCTTACCGGTGTTTAAGGTAAGTTTTCCTTTATCTCCATTTATTGTTCTACTGTTCTAAAAAAAAAGGGAATGAATGATTCAATACAGTTAATCTCCTTTCTCTCTATTCTTATGCTTTCTTTCTCCTCATCTACAATTTGTTTCTTCTAGGAAAAGGTTGACAATTTCTCTCTTGCTCTACCGTTACAGCTTAAAAGCTAAATAATTAACTAATAATTTTTTTCCAAGTTTTTCTACAACTCTTGCTTATAAATCTTTCCCATAACAATACATTTTTATTAGAAAGACATGCCTTTGCTTCATCTAGGTGCCTCCTGCATTTCTCTGACCCATGAGCCTAGGCTTCAAGTCTTTAAATGCCCCTACCACTTTTAACAACACCATTCACAAAACTCGTGCTCTGGAGCACTTCCTGTTTAAGTACCTCGACAGGGCAATCAGCAGTTCAAAGGCACCATCTGGTGCATCTTCTAAGCACGCCTCCTTGCTTATGGAAAACGAAGCAGCGGCAGATACTCATTTGAAAAGCATTAAGGTGAAAGAAAAATCCCAGCCTTCAGCAGTTTGTGAATATTGTAGTGATACAATATAACATGGAAATGTGACGCATCGCCTTCTGGACAGAGTTATTCGTGACTCACATCCCTGAGAAACAGCTTGAAATTTTCTTTTCTTCCAAACATTATTTGCAAAATTAATGGTTACTTAATATATAAAAAAAAGGTCGTGGGCAACTCTTTGAAAGAGTTTTTAAATCTGGCTAAATGGGTTGATGTTCAAACTTCCTGTGCTCCGCTATGGGTCCGAGCAAATTGTTTTTACAAAACACCAAAAAATAATGTGCTTGCATTGGTACTGCATGCTGCAACATTTTTAAAAGCTGGGATTGTGTAACGAAAAAATAAATATTTGCTTTTACTAAAATAAACCAAGAAGCACATGCATTAAGAAAAGTTAGTTTTTTAAGAGATTTTATTCATAGATGGAACATCATCCAATTTCAGGATGATATCTTTTTTTTTACATGAAGAAAGTTACAAATTGAACCATCATTGTGCAACCCGGATTAATCACAACATTCACGACTCAGATCATGGACATGGTCACAATACGCTACCCAATAAGGCAACTTTCTCTTTCGTTTTCATTTTCGTTCTTCCCTCTTAATGTCGGGCCTTCATTAGACTCGGGTTGAATGAAATCTTGGACTGAATTGAAGAGTTATTAGATAAATAGGAGCTAAATTGAAAGAATAGGGCTTGGGTTCGGGTGGAATTAAAATCAGAACTCAATTGAGAAGTTCTAATATATTCAGAGACCAAAACAAAGATAAAAAGATGGCACATGAACAACACACGCCAGTATGTTGGATGTGTTACGGACTTTGAGTAGCACATAAAGCATCATACAACCTCCAATGTTTGTCTTGTTTTAATATCATTAGAATCTTCTCATTGTTCTTGTTTGGCGCATGTGTTAAGCGGAGGTCTTGTATAGCTCCAATGAATGTTTTTTTTTTCTCTTTTTCTCTCTCTCCTTCCTTCATTTCCTGCGCATTAAATTTCTTTTCCTCTTGTTTAATGGATGAAAAAGGCCTTCTTGTTTTGCTTAGATTCAATTATAGTCCCTTTAGTTCTAATCATTTAGAAAGTAAAAAATCAAAATAATTTTTTATAAAATCGAGTGTCAATCCAAAGTCGAGTTTTTTTTTCACAGCAAAAAACCCACACTAAGTTAAGTGAATCAAACTATCAATCTCATATCTCAAACTAACCAAATATGAAAGGACCTAATAAGAAAAAAAAAAAAAAAGATGAAAAAAAAGGCAAGTAGTGAGTCCACAATAGAATGAACAGTAAAAGATCGATCCAAATTAGTTTTTAGTTAATTATTAGATGACATTGAATTCATTGTCCTAATGAAATTATACTAGTAACCAAAACATTTTTTATTTTTCTGTAGCAATTTTATTTTTCAATTAGACACAAATTCATTTTGGATTGCAATGTTTCTTTATCGTGCAATCTACATTGTTTCTTAGGCATAAAAATTTAATGTAATCTTTAAAGTTCTTGATTTTTATAGATTTAATCCTTGTATTTTTAGATATTTATGTATTTGTCATAGAACTTTATTTTCTTCATGTTTCAATTTCTAATGTTGAGAAAGGAGATAAAAATATTTTAGTTAGTTATAAAAAATATCGATTTTGGTGCTCACATGTTTGCTTGGAGAGAGGAGTTTAATGAATTGCTTGGAGAGAGGAGTTTAATGAAAATGCCTTTTCTCTTTAATCATGTTAAAAAAATAGATCAATTCCCATAAATATTTTTCTATTTGATTTGATTTTTTTATTTTTAGATTACTTAGAGTTTGTTTTTGAGTTAAAAACAAGGTTATTGAAGTTTATAATATGTTTTATTGGTATTTTTAGATGAAAATAAATTAAAATTAAAATTTTAATAATTCAAAACTCGAATCAAGATTTTTCATTCATTGAAGGTGATTGAAATATGTGACAACACATCATATTTCCAGGAGAGTATTGTGTTGTCCATTATATATATAATAGATATAAAAACACCCAAAGTTGACATGTATTTTGCTCTTTTGAAAAAAGAAAAAAAAACATGTCTTGTCTTTTTTAGGCCAAATGTGTGGACTCGTTTATTAAAGCCTAGGAGTGTTGGGTCTATTTTTTTATTTTTCTTTAACTGTTTTATAGAAAAACAATTCTTAATTTTTGAAAAAAATTCTTCTTAGATAATTTTTTTTTAAAAAAGTTTATACTATAATTTTTAAATAAGATCAGAGTTTTTTTATACAAATATTAACAATTATTTTATAAATAATTATATCTGAATCTAATATGAATAATTTTTAAAAACAAATTTGCTCATGAATATTCAATCAAAATAAAATATCTATTTTTAATATTTTATTATAAAAAGTTTTTATAATTTTTTTAAATTAATTATGTTTTATTTTTTCATATAGTCGCTTAAAAATTATTGAAGTCATGATTTTTTTGGTTTTTTTATTGAAACTTTATTTTTTATTGTTAGATCGAGCTCAAATTTTTACATGAGTTTTCAAAAGCTGTTGTTCCAAAAATATCCCATCACCGTTACGCGAACCGTCAGATCTCAAGATATTAGAAATCTTGTTCAGGGGTCTTGATTTGAGCTCATTTTGTTATTTTTCTTTATTGTTTTGGATTTCATGATTATTTCATTTGTATTTTTATTTTTTATTTTTTTCCTAGTTGAGGTAAAGTTTCTGGTCTAATTAAAATTTTGTAAACCTCTTAAAGAGACAAACTTTATCAGTATTATTTTTAGAGAGAATAAAGTTGTAAATTTAGGGTTCACATCTGCAATCCCTTTTGCTCATCAAATTTGTGTGTTCTGTGTTTGTTTGTTGTCCTTAGCTTTTGTTTGCATCACATTATCCTTGTGTGATGGTTCTTTTATGGCTACACACTCACCCTTTCTATGTTTGTGAAAGATATTTTGCACAACTTCTAGTTATGTGCTAATTACTGCTTTTAAAACATTTTATGGTTTGTTAAAAGAAGTACCCATGGTGAGACTTTTTCAAGTATATTATAAATTGGGTAAATGCTTGAAGGTAGGCAAGGGATGTCATGTTTCTACTCCTTCATGGTTATATTTGGGGTCTTGTACATGTAAAGGAATGGAGTTTTGTTGTTGGGGAGGTACCCACAGTGAGAATTTTTCAAGTATATTATAAATTAGGTAGATGTTCAAGGTAGGTAAGGGAAGGAAATCATGTTTCTACTCCTTCGTAATTATGTTTAGGGTTCCTATACATGAGGTGTTGGTTAGGAAAACATACCATATAAGAGAATGGAAGGAGAGTGCTTCATAGTTTAGTTTAATGGTAGAGTCCTCCTAGGTGGTTATTTCTAGTAGGCATCTATTAGGTCTTATAACGATGTACCCTAATTAAACCCATTGAAAAGGTATTCATTAATCAGCTTATAAAGATGATTATAAGTTATAGGATCAACTTCGAAACTTAAAGGTGCAACTTGAAAGATATTCTAATTGGTAGTGTGATTGTCATTATGACTTATTTAATTTAGATTTTGTTTTGTATTGATC
Organism: Populus nigra; assembly: GCF_951802175.1. NCBI lineage: Eukaryota > Viridiplantae > Streptophyta > Magnoliopsida > Malpighiales > Salicaceae > Populus > Populus nigra. The sequence continues at coordinate 12,268,554 of NC_084856.1, forward strand.
TCTAAAGCATTTTCTTTGTCATGTAGATATGCCTCTCTTTATGTCTCTTGTTATTCTTTGGGTTGACCCTTCTAAACCCATAAAACCCTAGGTAATATTATTGATATGAAAAAAAGTCAAGATTACAAAAAATAAAGGAAAATGATAAATTAAATTATAAGAATGATGATATATTCGAGAACCTAAATTGAAATGTTTTGTTCAGGTGTTAAATATATAAAAAAATAAAGATAAATAAATAAATAAACATGAAAATGTGAATAAAATTTTTATGAAAATGAATTTCATGAAACTGAAAGTACCAACGAATAACTTAGTGAAATTTGAAATAACCCGGGTAAGATTTGGTATAAACAGGCGTCAGGATTAAGGAAATTTTACCCAAAAATCATAAAATTTACTATTGAAGGATATAAAAGGTTTTTTAAAAAACTTAAGTAATTATATGTGTGCGCGCGCCCGCGCGCGCGCGTGTGTGTATATGAGTGCAAGTGAATGTGTGCTGTAAGGAAACAAAAAAAAAAAAGAACAAACTTGCTTTTTCAAATAGAAGGAAGCATTCGGCCAGGAGAGGAAAAACAAATTGAAGCAAGGAAAATTTCTCAATTTAAAAGTGTTAAAGCTTTGGCTATTGCTTGGTAAGGTGGCCTTACACTTTTAAATAAGATTCTTGGAGAATTTATGCTTTAAATTGATTGAAATTTATGAAATGAGGAATTAGGGTTCATGATAAATTTTAGGAAAAATTATAATTGATTGTGAAATTGTATTAAGATTATTGAAGTGAGTATAGAAAGTAAGAAATTATGGTAATTGAAGCAAAATTTTAGGTGTTCTTAAAGAAGGGATTTTTGGAAATAATAATAATAAGAAAAATAAAAATTTAAGAATTTTGATAAGATGATGAGATTGTGTAGGAAAGAGATGATATTAATAATGTTAAAGAGTGAATAGATCATGAAATTTTTTTAAATTTCGGTAAAAAAAAATAAATTTAAAGAATATATATATATGATTTGAATGATGAAATAAATTGTGTTACAATGTGGAAATTGGAAGAATAAGAAGGAAATTTACAAAAAAAAAAAAAAGGGAATTTTCATGTTTCTCTCTAAATTTTATTTTGGCAAATGAAAGGATAATTGGAAGGATTTTATTTATTGAGTGTGTCATTATGAAAAGTAGAATAATGATGTGATATTCTTGTTAATTCAGGAGAGGTTGTCGGGCCGACACCATAGTAGGGAACTTCAGCTCGAGCTCAGTTGTCAGGTAATTACATGGTGCCTGAATTTATTATTGCTCAATATGTATTTTTATCTGATTAATTGTGGTTGATAAACTAGTGATTATTATATTGTTTATTTGAGAAAATAAGATATGCGATTTGATGAATTAATTCTTGAATTAATGGGATTAATGCCCTAGTGAATGGGCGTGATAAGGAATTAAATCCCTGGTTAATGGGATTAGTATCCTTGTGAATGGGTAAATCGTTGAACAAATTCCTGATTTAATGGAATTAGTGCCCTGACAAATGGGCGAGATGAAGAATTAATTTCATGGTTAATGGGATTCGTATCCTAATGAATGGTTGAAATGTTAAACTGATTTTTGGATTGATGACAATAATGCTTGTTGAATGGACTGGTGGAAAATTAATCATCCATTAGTGAAAGTAATGCCGGGTCAATTGGGCAATAGGAATAATTATATTTTTGGTTAATGTTAAAAAGAAGAAGAAAAAACTCATTGATTATTCTAAAATTTAATTGATATATATAATACTAGATGAGCTAGTTAATTTAATGATCTTTTGACTAAATTTTCAAAAAAAAAAAAGGGAAGAAAGAAAGAAAGTAGAAAGAATTTTATGGATATCTTTTTAATCGAATTATTGTATTAAATCAATTTTCAGGTACATCCCCCTATCAGACTGAACAGTAGATTAGTTTCCTTATATTTTGTTGGATATCTTTTTGTAATGAATGAATTTATCATTTTGTTATGTAATATAATGCGTCAACAGTTTATCGAAAGCTCTTTTGTGTAGTGTAATCTTAATTATGAATTTCTTCTTTAATTATGTACTTATTTCGATTATAATTTCGTTAATGGTCCTTATTTGTAAATCTTTGAATTGCGTAATGTACTTCAGTTATAATTTGTAGAATAATTCTATGGATTGCATCCATGTAAATGTGGGATATTGAATTGCTGAGATATGTGTGATTTTGATTATTGAGAAGTTGTGGTGTAATTAGAGGAGGAAGTCCTGGATGATAAGACGAGTAAGACATTTGATAATTGGGGATTGTGGATGAAGAGTCAATAACTTGGTACCTAAAAATATAGAGGAAAACTCTGTCGATTTTTTTATTGATTACAAAAAAAAATTCCCTAATCTTAATTGAATTATCATGTCCTTATTCTTTGTTTTGAATACAAATATTGGGGTTGTTACAAAACCTAAAAGGGTTAATACGTTTTTGTTTTATTATGAATCAGGGTACTAATAAGTGCTTCTATTACAACTCTTCTAACTCCAAGTCCATAACTTGCGAAGATGGGAGGCAAAGATAAGGGAAGCTTTTTAGGTGGAAAAGGCTTATTAGAAGAGCTGGATGACTTTGGATCCATTCGAGGATGATATGAAATCCCTCACCACCATATGAGATGATATAATATCAATATTAAAGAGCTCAAAACCTTCTTTTAAAAGCCTTAATAAAGAAATATACTTCCTTTATGGTTGTCCAAGCAAATACTCGTTCTTAAAAATTTATTGAATGGGATATAACAGAGAGAGCCTCGGAGTTAAAGGCATCACTAGTAGCAGGTTAAAGATAAAGATGGTGTTGTTGATGAAGTGGTTAGCCTAAGGGCTAGAAGGAACTTCCAATAAGAGTTGTTCGACATGTTTGGGGGGACTCCTAAGTTATGAGATATAGTGGATGACTACCTGGTGGAGCTAATAGGAGAGTTATATTTTTCCAACAAGTCCAAAGAATTGTTGTTGATCACACCCAAGTTTTTATCACTAAGAAAGCTCATGACTATAAAGAGATATACCTCTAGTGTATTAAGGTAGCTATACGAGGAGAGTATCTTTTTTATGTTAAGAAGAAAGACTTAAAGGTTGAAGAGGTGGAAAAGAGCCCTCGAGAGAGTGTTAGAAGGTTATGAAAAAACATCATGTCCCTTAAAAAGAAACATAGGTTTTAGAGGACAATAAACCTAAAAGAGAGATATGCAAGAAGAACTCATCCAATGAATTTGATATTGTTGATTGAATTGTATATTATGCTATTTTTATTTTGTATGTTGGTCTCAGTTTTTGTGGGGTTTTTTAGGATGTGCATGAATACTTACCTCATTTTGAATTGTCTTGTATATTTGAACTTCAAATGTATTTTTTTATTTGTAAGTATTGTGGTTGTCACTATTATTGTATGCATTGTATTCACGATCCATTGTATTCACGGTCTAACAAATCCTTTTTTTCATAACTTTAGAATATAAAGTCCTTAACACTTACGAAATTTTAAAGGTTAACATGTTGTTAAGAAGCATATAGAAAATGTGATATAAAATCTCAATATTTAGAAAAATCTTAAGGCTAACATGTTGTTAAGACTCAAATAGGAAATGGAGATCTAAGGTCTAGGGGTGATCATTTTCGGTTTGCTTCGGTTTTTATAAAAAAGAAAAGTAACCAAACCATATTTTTTTTAAAAAAAAAACCGAAATCGGTTCAAACCGGTTTGGCTCGGTTTTTTCGGTTTGACTCGGTGTCTTTCCGATTTGGCTTTATTTTTTTTTTGTTTGGGTTTGGTTCAATTTTTCAGTTTTAGGCTTATAAAACCGAAACCAAACCGTTTGATTTTTTCAAAATTTTAATCAATTTAATCGGTTTTTTTTCACGGTTTGATTTTTTCAGTTATTTTTTTCCGGTTTTCTCAGTTTTTTAATTTTTTTGCTCACCCCTACCAAAGTCCAATTCTTAGAAAATTTCTCAAGACTAACATGAATCTAGGCTTTGATATAAAAAAGTGTTTCTAGAGATAACCTTCCTTCAAATGTACCTAGATAGGTATAATGCTTTGGAAGGTTTTAGCCCTATAATTTCAAGACTTGGAAAATTTTTCAAAGTGTCCATGATGTCGATGCTTGTTGAGGTTGTACTCGTGGGTTAAGGGTGTTTTCATACTATGAGTGTAAAAAAAAAATCGACTAATCGATTAAATTAAAAAAAAAAATTAACTGAAAAAACCAAACTAAATGAAAAACCTAAATAAACTGAATTAAAAATTAAAAAAAAATCAATAGTCTAATTCGAAGCTAAAACTGATTGAATCAGACAAAATTAAACTAGTTCAATCAAACTTGAACCTCTCCACCCCATCTCCTCTTTTCCTCTCCCTCTCCCTCTCCCTCTCTCTCTCCTCTCCTCCCTTGTTTATTGCTAAGTCCAACCAACCAACGTCTATAGAGGCAGTTAGCAATGTAAGATTGGGTTAGCTTCTATTTTTTGTGTAGTGAATTTTCTTGTGAGTGCAAACTCTGTGCATGTCAGCGAGGTATTTTCAGGTTTGCAAGGATTGCTTGACTGGGCCTCATTCCTGTTGGGTGGTGTCTCATCACCTGATGCTAATTGTTGTAACTTGTAAATCTCTAGCATGGTTAAGTCAACATGCTACCAAAAACGAAGACAAAGGGGAACCCTGTAAATTTTTAAAGGAAGAAGATTTGAAGCACAAGTGAGTTATTCTCGATAGAACCAATGCACTCCCTCGCCTGTGCAGAGTCCAGTCATTCTCGAAGATATCAAATTAATGATCTTGTTTGTTATGATTTGATCCGACCAGATGTTGCTTGGATGAACAATATGAAAGATTTTGTTTTCTCGAAAAAACCAACCCGGCCCAAATTGATTTGGTTTGAAATGGTTTCTGATTCGGTGATCATGTTATAAAGAAATACTAATTCCCGGTTCAGTTGGATTTGGAACACCCCTACTTTATACCTAGATAAGGTACCCCTTTGGATTTGAGAGGAATAAGGCCTTCATTTTTGGGCACGGTGGTTTTGGGGCATTTTCCTTTATATTTGGGCAGGGTGGTTTTTATTTTCCTGGTATAATATTGTCTTATACTTGGACAAGAAGGTTTCCGATGCTTGAGGCCTATTATCAGGGCAAATTATAAGTTGTAAATTGCATAAAAACAGTTAATATAATGAAAAAAAGAAAGAAAGAAAATATATGAAAAATAAATTACATAATTGTTTGTTACTGATTAGAGCACAAACCTAGCTAACTATTGGGTGGTGATTCACTTATAACTTGCAGCAATATCAGAATTACTAATTAGTAACACCTATAATTACCAAGAAAAAACCCTAGCAAATCAAACAACTTTTCACATCCCTGTAAAAGAAAAAACCCTCTTCCATGGGAATCTAAAGACCAACTAAATAGAATGCTACACCAAGCTCCAAGGAATCCTAGCTGATCCTACCACCTTACCTTCCAAGTCTTTACATTCTGAAGTCTAAAACACAAACTGTATTGTTGGCAAAACAGGCAGCAATTTTATCACCTTCCTTGTTCCAACAAACTTCAAATATTCCACCATTGCCAGTATATGTTTTCACAATCTTTCCTTCCTTCAATGACCAGATGTTGATGCATCTGTCAAGAGATCCACTTGCCAAATACTCTCCATTAGGACTAAATGCAACTGAATACACAGGCTCTCTGGAAATTCATTTAAAAGATATTTGTCAATTAAAGCTACAAATAACGCAGCAACAATTTGATTAATCATAAAATCAATTATCTCTTCAGTGACAGGATAAAAGAACATCCATTCTTCTTTAACTACAACAGCCCTGAAATTCAAAGGGATAATAATAAGATACAATTTCTGATCCATCTAGCATTAATTGGCCAAACACAATAAGGTAATGGTTTATTACTTATTGGTAATGAAGGAAAAAGGTCAAGAAAAATAATTGGGGCAGTATTCGAGAAATTATGGAAGAAAATGTAAAAAAGTGATCACAGGAGGTCAAATTTTACAGAAATGAATTCAGGTAACTTTGAAATACTGGTTCATCTAATCATTAAGCAGTCAACTTATCCACAAGTTGATAATGAAACTCATCAACTTTTTCTACTGTTCCTTTGACATGAAAAACGAGAAAAAGCTATGTTCATACCTGTGTCCATTCAAACTGCTGAGAAGTTTCCCAAATTCCACATCCCATAACTTCACTGTTGAGTCAAATGATGCACTATATAGAAAGCAGAACCGCATGATATCAGAAATAAACATTGAACAATTCATCAAAGTTGACTTGAACAAGGTGCTAAAGTTATTGATGTTTCATGACCCCATGCAAAATTGGGATTAAAGATTAACAGGATTTCTTGAAACTAAGCAGGACAGAAGTATTAGTCAAAAGAAGAGAATGACAGTGTTGGAGGGTGATTCCAGAACTACTTAATTTGCAACACACGTGTTTGTGCATGAAAGTTGAAATGCACAAACAACATTTAATTTGAAGCAGCAATTTTACCTTGCCAGCACCAATTGCTGGTTGGGATTGTTTGTTCCAGGTCCAGTGGGGCTCCATCTGATAGTATAAATCTCCTGCAACAAGATTATTGAACATTCATAGTAGCAATCCACCGGGCTCTATCAAGCAAGTCCATAAACATAAACAAATCTTGATCTGTAAATTAAAAGCCATGCAGTACCTTAGAATGTTCCCTCAAATCATGAACATACTTGTCCTGCTTCATGCTCCATATCTGCAAAATGTGATTCATCAGTTGCCAACCATGAAAATAACAAGCTAACAAGTAATGAAATAGGACTTAAAAACAGCTCATAGGCAATGACAAAACAAGGATTCTGTTTAAAATAATAGCTCATATACTAGTATAAGGCATTCATGAGTATTTCATAAATGAACAAATATGATAGCAGACCAAAATGTAACTTCATAGATGACAAAAGAAGGTAGCACAAATAATAACCTTAGCACTGATATCATCAGAGCAAGATGCCAACAATGAACCTGTAGGATCCCACTTGACACAATTAACCTCACCCTGAAATTGCAAAAAGTACAAAATATAAGCACCTTTGATCTTGGATCAAAAAAGCATTCAACTGGCTGTAATACTTTAAGTTGAATATCAGAGTCAGAACCCAGTCAATAAATAGCATCATCAAGTTTTCTATGTAACACTGAGAACCACAAAGATGCAACATGATGGTTCATCAGATTAGGAATCCAAGACAACTAGATAATAATGCCAATCAATCATCGATTTGAAGTAAAAAAATATTCTATATTTATGTATTTTATAATATAGGTGGCTTCCTACTAAATTAATCTGAATGTGGTCTCACATTGCACCATTGATAATATTGTTGTAAACCCCTGGATAAAATCCACAAAATTAATAATGGAAAATATTATATTAAGTGATTAAATCGAGTATTGGAATTAAAAAGGTGACTTTGAATTTTAGAAATTTGAAATAAAATGTTCATGTGTTAACTTGAAAATAAAAGCACAAAAATTATGGGAAAACAAAAATCAAAGAAATGCAGACAAAAACCAAATGGAAGAGATAAAAAGGGAAAGCGATGTTCTAGGATATAATTTAATGAAATTCAATGCAATTTGTTTAAGCTCAACATTAAAAAGGTATCTGAATCTGGGAAATATGACCCAACAAACATAAAAGATACAATGTGGACTTGTAGGCCAAAAATTGATAAATTAGTGATAAAAATGGAGAATTTTTATAAATTCAGAGTGAAAATATTTAGAGAAATATTTTAGAATTTTCAAATGAATCAATATATGGTTGACTTTGATCACTGGTGTAAGCCTGCTACAATCACACAATTTTTAACCCAGAAGGCAACGAAATTAAAGGAAAATTTAAATTCTGAATAGGGATGGACATATCTGGACGATTTAAGTAGAATAAACAATATAAAAATTCTTTTGGCGTAAAATTACTTGCTGGCCAGTTTTACACTATCGGACATAACTTTCAATCCAACCGTTGAATCGGGTTGAAGTTTTACAAGTAGTCTCCAAACATGTTTTTCTACTTAGGGTTAAAATTTTATATCAATCAGAGACTAGGAAGATCTCACGATAGTGCTGGAGTTCAGGTAAAATAACTTATGGACAATAAAGGGAAAATTGGGAATAACCAAAAATTTTCTTCTTCCTCCTATTTAAACTGATGTTCGGCTTAAAGAAAAAGGGGAGAGATCGAGTATTACCATCCTCTCTTCTTATTTTTCTTTTGTTCTTAAACTTCATGAGGAAGGGGGTTAGGAGAGATTGAAGTGAAGGATTAAAAAGGGGGAAACTTATGTATAGAGGTTAAGAAACTTGTTTGGGGAAGGGAGAGAGAGAGGGACGGCTGGAGATAGAGAAAAAGGCGGCAGGTTTGAAGAAAGAAGAGAAACAATGGGGAAAAAATTCAACTGGGAGCTATTTAGAACTTGCAAAATCATTGGATAAATGGTTTCAACCTCCTTTATTCAAGTATAAGTGATGATGTATAGAATTGTGGTGAAATTATTGGAATTTCAGCTAGTGTTCATAAATGAATTTTAGAGAAATTGAGAAATTATGTGGATATGATGTAATTGAGGTGTAGTAGAGTATGAATAGCCTAGTTTATGAATGTATGAAGGAGAAATTCAGGTGCGGGGGAGTTTCGGCCATGGGAAAAAAAGAATAAGGAGGAATAGAACTACCTTAAATTCTTTTTTATTATTTGTAATTCACATGTGTTGAAGTGTTGGAAGTGACGGATATTGAATAAGATACATTTAAAAAAAAATAAAAAATGAAATGGAGTATATGATTAAATAGATAAGATAAAAAGAATAGGATGATTGCTTAATTGTCTTGTTCTTAGACAAGTATATGAAAGATTAATGCTAAAAATGTAGATTTTGGATGAATTAAAAGAAGGTTATGAAAAAAAGGGTTAGTGTTTTGAAGTTGGTAAGAACCAGCCATAAGAAGAAAGAGGTGAAAACTTATGAAATTATATAATTGTTGTCTAATTGTAGGTGATTTTGTTACATTATGTTGATGAAATGATGTATTAATTGTAATAAATTTCTTGATATGTTGTGATTTTGACAAAAATAAGAGGATTAGGTTAGGTGAAATTTATGCTTGGAAGTGTATATAATTGACACATTTTGATATGATTGTGTAATTAAAATGAAAATAAGTGTTGTGAATAAGTAGGATGAGATGAGGGATGAAAATAACATTATGATCAATATAGAATGTTAGTATGGAAAAGTTGGTTATTGAGTAGTAACACTAATGAGAAGTGGTTATTGATAAATTGTTAAGTGGTTGGTATGAAAATTTTAATGATTCGTTGTTGATTAACATTACGAAGGAAATTGTAATTTATTTATAAAATCATAAAGTAGAGATAAAGTACTTTAAGAATCATGAAACAAAGCACTTGTTATTGAAGAGAGAAACTTAATAAATTTGTGGCCATAAGTTTCGGCCAAGTAGAGAAGAGATGGAAGAATGTACTTTTATGTTAAGATAACTATGAAATACTTTATGCATGTAAGTTATTTAGATTGTTTGGGTGAAGAAATTTAAAAGGAAAACCTATAGAATGGGGTATGCAATATTCGGCTAAAGAAAAGAATTTGAGGGAGGGTTCTTCAAGAATAAATATGTGCATGCAAATTGAAAATTGATGTTCCTCAACATGGTTACAATGATTTGAATAAAATATACTTAAAAGTTAGTCTGAAATTGATTTGATTCAGATATATTTGAATACATTGTTATGAATTTGTGAGGAACAAATGGTACAATGGAGTGTTGGTTGAAAACATGTTAAGTTAAGAATGAAATGGTTACCTTGGCTTGGATTGATACGGTATTTATGTTATTTTAGAAATTGTTGTTAATTGAGAGTCTTAACATTTGAAACTAGAAGAATGAGTTGTGTGATTTCTTATTAGAAAAAATATATTGAGGAAATTGTTGCAGTTTATATGTGTGGAGAAAAAGAGAAATTTGAAATGCATAGTATGGATATGCAAGTGATTCAATTTAATTTATGGTACGAGTAATAATAGTTATTTGGTTGAGAATTGTAGAAGAAACATTCAAAAAGACACCTGAGTTCTCAAGAGCGAGCTTGGATAGCAAGACTTAAAGTAAGGGATTGACCTCCCTTTCTTTTTTAATTATTTATATATTCTTTTATAATTGCTAGAATTACAATGGTAATCAAATTGTATAGTGTATTATCTTTAATGGAAGGCGTATACCTTTGACGTAGAAATTGGTATGGAATTTATAGTTAATCGTATGGGTGATAAAGTGTAGTACATTAGGAGATGTGATTTGCCGGTGGAAAAAACCTTGTATGTATTACTTTTAATTACAACAGAATTGCTATACAAGAATTATTATCAACCGTATTGGCAGGAAATGGATGATTTGTTACCGATTGAAACAATGAAAATCCCGTGTAATTTGTGTTAGACCTCTACACAGAAATTAATGTCGGAAAAATATATGTGGGAGCACATGCGCGCGCACGTGTATATGTGATAAGAACTCTAAGATAATTGATGTGTGAGATAGCCGGTAGGTGAACAGATAGTATGGAACTAGTTCCCTGGTTAATAGGATTGATGCCCTACTTAATAGGCAATTGGAGAAACTAGTTACCCTGATTAATGGACACTTAGAGAAACCAGTTAATTTGATAATAAAACAAATGTCCAGTTTGGACTAAAGGGGATATTGGTATGTCCTTAAATTGTGTTAATTGTATAAATTTGTAAGGTTAAAGGTAAAATAAGAAATTAACTCTTTAGTAATTGATGTGGTAAATATATTGAAGAGATAATAGTACATAATCATTGTGTATAAAGCTGATTGTATTTAGTATTAAAGAAATTTTAAGGTACCTCGCATTGTGCCAAGTAGTAAATCATGAATGTAGTATTAGATTGAGATATTCATGAAGATGTCGATAACTAGGTATAGTCCAAGTATAAGGAAAATTCCGTTGAAATTTTGGTAGAGTATATTAAATTATTTTAGAAGGCAGTTACGTGAAATTATATCCAAATGGTTGGGGTTGTCATCTTGATGCAAGTTCGGGTATTCCAAGTGACAGCACTCTAGTCCAAAGCAAGCAGAAGGCCATAACAATTGACAGGGATCAAGCTAATTGAAGTAAAGGGATACATTCTATGGAGGCTACAATTCCAGTGGTTCACGTTGGCAAGAAAGGGAAGTTACAATCAATAATTGAAGATCATCTCATACTTCCAAGTGGCAGAAGAAGTTATTATAATTGTCATTGTTCTTATCTTAGTAGGTAGTTATCTAGTTATTAACTGTAATATGTATTTCTATTTAATGAAGAATGTTTGTCTGGGTGGGCAGATTGTAATACAGTTCTTGTCTTTGGTGTGATTCCAAAATGAGAGTGATTCTCTTGAGTGGTGTGAGACTACTTGTTTTATCTTTCTTGTAATCTTTATTTTCTGCAATAAAATATCAGATTTCTTTCCTTTGTTAATTCTTTTTTCTGTTATCTGTTCTGCTGGAACCAACATTCATGAACTTGGTTCTTCTTGAGTTTGGCATTACATATAAAGTGATTAATAAGTTATTTGGCTAACCAATTAATAGCTACAATAACATGTAATGGAGCGAGTTGTATATGAGTTTGACTGTGTTGACAAGTTAATTATTAGATATTAAGTTAGTCCCACCGACAAAGTTTAATGGAAAAGAAAAATGATTTGAGCACGTCTTAAAAGTATAAAAGTAATGGAAGGTCATGTGATAAATTATAAATAATAGAAATGGACATAAAATAAGTGGAATGAATAATGAATCGAGAAAATTTATCAATATAACAAGGGTATTATATGAACTGAAGTATGAGATATCATAGATGTAATAAATGTTATGGAAGTAAAAAGATGACATGAATTATGTTGTGAATTAGACATAATTATACAATAGTTACAACATGTATTAAAGGTGGTTGAGAGAGGAAAAGATCATATTATTTATGTGTTGAACAAATAAATTGTGGGGTAAGTTCCATGAGTTGTGAAATAATAATAATAATATTAATATAAATTAAATATATTCATGGAGTGAAAATAGTTATGAAATAACCTCAATATGAAAAGAAATACAATATGAAAATATTTGAATAAGACCAGTCAATTTTCAAGTTGTAAAGAATAAATCGTATAATGACGAGTTAAACAAGATAACAAACAGTTATCATAATGCAAGGATGATAATGTAATGAATAAAATAATGTGAAGAAAAATATTGGAAATTGATATAAGATCAACATTCTTAAAACAAAATTTTATGAAATTAGGTTTGATCATATAATTATTAAACGTTAGTAACTGGAATGATGCAAATGTTTAATATGATTTATTTTGTAATTTTGTGTATAACACAAATAAATTCCTATGAAGATATCCATTTCTTAGGGTCACTGAGATACCCAATATTATATAAAAAGAATATTTGTATTTTCAGGGAAAACAAAAACTTGCAAATAGTTAATAAGGATGTAATTTTAACTAGAATTGTAATAAATTGTATACATTTATAAAACTATTGAAAGGTTGGGATTTTATCTTTTTATATAAAGAAAGTCTTTGAAATTAAGTAAAAACACACGTGAAAGTGCGGGGTGTTACAATTGTACACACACCAAGTTCAGTTGGGGATTCTTAGCCCCACTAGAATATGACCCACAAAAAAACAGCCATCTGCCAGCTTACCGAGATATAGAAAGGCACGCTAACTAAATAACCTCAGACGAGAGCAATAAACAGTTGTTGGATTGTAGAACAAACCTGATGTCCAGCAAAAGATTTAATAGGGCGTGTTTCTCCAACTTTGCATACATATATCATATTGTCAGTGGAGCTTGTTGCAAATGAAACATTATTGCGCCAGTCAACATCAAGTGTAGGACCTAAAACAAAAACCAACATGAAAATTCAAATGCGACAAGGGTGATTTCTATTTTCTGAAGAAAGACCGTTTATTCTACGAGATGAGTGCAATCTCAAACCTGAATGAAACTCAAACTGCTGTTTCCATTCCTCAGCCCTCACATCCCACACAATTGCTGTTTTATCACAGCTTCCAGTTAGAAGATAATCCCCCTTCTTGTTCCACTTCAGAGTAAATATGGGTCCTTTATGCTTGCTCAATGTTGTCTTTAGTTCACCTAGACCAGGGAAAAGATCCAGAGCATAAGCCAGAGTTCCAAATTGCACTGAAAAACTGAAGTAAAAGCAAAATGGCAATTAATAACTTATGGGCATACGTGTTTGTGCACATATATTAAAACAATGTTGTATCAGTTTGTCTATGCAACAAGTTGATAATGGTTCTCATGTAAAACAAGAGAGCAAAACCACCAAAACAAGAGAATTGATTTAGGATAGAACAAAATCACCAACAAGAGAGATGCTCAATCTTGAAGGAACCAAACCAAGAGAGACACTCAATCTTGTAGAAACTCAAAGTTTTAATTTCAATTAATAATTCAATTATCAAAATAATGCTTATTCTTTTTTCTGCACCGAACAAAATAACAACAACAACAATAACAATAATAATAATAAATCTTAATTCAATATGGAAACTAAAATACTAATTTAACTACTAAATAATAAAATCTAGAATAATCATACAATATTAAAATTTCTAAATGAATATAAACCGATTTCCATTGTTTTCCTTCATTCTCCATCATTCTCCTAGGTTGGAAAAAAAACTCGACCACGAGTTTGAAAGTGTCAAATAGCAAAAACTCAACAAACTTGCATGCACACCATAGCCCTAAGAAAAACTTTTGCACTTGATACCTTTCATCCTTCTTCAATGATGAGAAGAATGTTGGCAAAAAGATAATCTTCTCAGATGCAATATTGAATTCAAAGGAACAAAGTCAATGTGATCAATCTCTTCTTTAATCTCTTCAATGCTTGCATCAACTTTGATAGGAACTTCTTGATTCTCCAATTTGTAGGTTGTCACTAGACTCTAAAGGTTTGGATTGTTCATAGATATCGACGACAACTTTATTACAGTGGTCAAGAGGAAAGCCTAATTGGTGCACTGGTTTATACATGTAGGGAAGGAGGAAGCTCTAAAATGCAATTGATAGGAACACTATCAACTAGCTTAAGTGTACTAAATGAGACAGCTTGATTATCCAACCTCTCATTATCCAAAAGAAGAAAGACTAATTCCAATGGAATTTCATAAATTTCCTTTAAAATCTCAATCATCATAGAATCCATGTTCAAGAACATATCTTTGGAAAAGTAGTTTGTGTAACTTTGCAAAAAACATTTTAGCATTATCCTCAACCAAAGAATCACATTTGAGATCGAGCATCAAAAGATAAAGCTTGACCTGAGAAATAATTTCAAAGATCCAAGTGTGCTTATAAACCAACCAAAACAAAGTGTCAAAGGTATCTTCTAATACTGCTACAATAAGCTGAAAAATATCTATAGTCTGGTCATCACAATAAGGAGCATCAAGTGCATTTATTCTAAAAATTTCAATCAAGCAAACAACAAAAAGTTTAACATCCATACTTAGAAAAGTTAAAAGTTCCTTAGATACTAATGCCTTCATAGCCGGACTTAGTGCTCTTCTCATGGAACTAGATGGATTGTTCCACTCATACCAACCCATTCTCAAGTTAAAAGATGGAGACCAAAGAGGTACATTGCCAGTCACATAATCTCCCCCCAATATCCTTGAAAGCCATTTCTGTTTAAGCCACACACTAAATTGCAATTGTTTTTGTTTTCAATTGGATGTATGACCTTAAATCCAAAGCAGAGAAATCCAATCCATTGCAATTAAATTTGACTAATTTGATGTCCCCCGCTAGCAAAAGGCAAGAAGAGTGGCATGAATTGGACTTTAATGCAAGACCCAACTCAATTGGGAAACCAAATCTATTATATGTCACATTTTGGCAACCAAATATTCTGTGGTAAAAAACAAGATCACATTATTAGCTTGAAAATTGGCAGCCAATTGCTTGAACAAATCTGATACTCTAATGCAAGTATAATAATGTAGCTTTGTGGTAAAAAATTTCACCCCTTTTGCCACCAACTCTTGGTACTTCAAGTTGTTCTCTCATGTTTAACTTCTTCTCTTTGTGGAATTCTTTTTTTTTTTTAGAGAACAAGAACCCTAGATGAATTTCACGGTGGGCACCAAATTGATGTAGGACAAGAAAGCAAAATCACCAAAACAAGGAATTTGATGTAAGATAAAGGAACAAATCACCAACAAGAAAGACACTCAATCTTGCAGAAACTCGGTTTCAATTTCAATTAATAATTTAATGATCAAAGTATTGAATGTCTAGGGATTTATTTATATGCACCAACCAAATAAAAAAACCTAATAAGTCTTAAATCAATAAAGAAACTAACATCCTAATTTAACTACTAAATAATAAATACTCATATTCCTAAATGATAAAATCTAGAACAATCATACAATATTCAAATTTCTAAACAAATAAGCTGATTTCCGTTGTTGTCCTTCATTCTCCATCAGGTTTACATGTGTGAACCCAACACTTAAAAGTGAGAAAAGCCCACCACAAAAACAGAAAAGAAAAGGAATAGATGTCAGAGCTACCCAAATTTATTGTTTATATTAACAAATTTGAGACGCTGCTCTGTTTCAAGCTTAAATAGAAGGCTACAAAACAGATCTTGCTATAATAGCTTACCATCTGTGCTCCAAATTCTTGCCTGCCCATCATAAGAGCCAGTAGCAAGTAATGTTCCCTCGCCCTGTACAAAAAAGGCAAAATAATTATCAACACATGTGAGGAAAAGGATTAATTTGACATGTAAATTAATTTTCTTGATTCACCAAGAAAAAGGATTATCATCAGACCCTTGCCTATCAGCTTCAGTTTGAGCCTATTCAAATTTGAAGTAAATTACATGCCATGTTCAGCTACCTTTCTCTATTTAAAAATCACGTAATGCGATCCACGTGTCAGAAATCCATAAAATATGATATCTAAGGAATCTTTAATGGCAAAGAGAGTTCCATTCCACCACATCGGAATCAACTGGATAGCTTGATTCTTATGATTTGGGTTCAAAAAGGAGAAAAAAAAAAAACAAAGTGAATACCTACCAATGACATGTAAAACTTTAAATGAATTCATAAGAATAAAATATGAAGAGACATTAAATTATTATTATCAATAATTAAAGCCTGTAAGAGAACTCACATTCCAATCAAGTGTGGTAACATCTTTGCTTTTCTCATTTGTCCTTCCCTTTACATGCTTCAATACTAGCACATTTAGAGGATCATTCTGCACGCCAGACCTAGAGGTCCCCTCTGTTATTGTCCAAATTCTTGCTGTGGAATCTCCAGAACTGGGAATAACAATAAAGTGAGTGACATGCATGACTTAAGATACGAACAGAAGGACCAACAATTTTCTTTTGCTATTACAGATGATATATTACAAGTTATCGACATTTTAAGAAAAGTTACATTACAGATGCTTGCAAAATATCCAGAAAAGACAGCTACCACTGAAGGCCATTACCCTGTGTTGGCATTATCAAATTAGAGAAATGGAATGGGCAATCAATATAGAGTCCTAACCTTGCATATTGAAATGCAACTTAATAGATAACAGAACTCATAAAGACACTAGATCAAAGCAGCACAAATACTCATAGCAAACTTGCATGCAAGGCAAACCTCTACAGTAGATACGATGCACGTTTCTTTTAAGATAACATGAAACTTCAATGCTTTGGTATTTTAATATCAAATTGTCCAGCATGTGTATCATTCATTTAAAAATAATTTAACACATTTTATCAAAGACTTTCAATTTACTTCATCTCCTTGGAGGAATGAGTTTACCTAATATATAATATCAATACTCCATTCAGCACACTTGATACTTACAAAAGAAGAAAGACTATGCATAACCTGTCATGTTTAACAAACGTTCTGCTACTTCCTAATGCTAATAAAGTTAAAGTAATGACATACCTAATGAGTCAATATTTTTACCAAATAATAAAAAACTAAGAATCAATATACAATAAGTTTTGGCATATAAATCAGAGATGCAAGCACAGAAGCATCAACAACAGTGATGCCTCTATCCAAAATCACTGACCCCGATGCAAGAAGTTGTCCTATTGGACTCCATGCACAGGCACAAACCTAAAGGAAAAAATGAAACAAAGCACATGGTAGTAAATATATCTAGCTGAAAAGGGCAGTAAGGAGAAAACAAAAAACGAAATATTAATATAAAAAAGCAAAAAGATCAGCAAATGCTCATACCTCAGAAGTATGTCCTTCCAAAATCATCACATCAGAACTAGGAATTTCACATGTCTGAGATGTTGATGTTATAGAAATATCCATTGGCTCTGGTCCTACTAAACAATAGATTTTCACATTTTCAGAAATACATGACATAGAAGTGGAAAAAAGTGAGGCAAAGAGAGGCAGAAAGAATGTCATATCTTTCACTACTTATTCAAGAATACCACAGACAAGTGAAAGATGATAGCCTCTTATTCACCGCGTATGTCTATATAACTAACATTTCACCATATTCCAAAGGGAAGAAAAACTGGCTTTAAACTATAAAACATGCCACACCTTCCCAACACTTTGAAAGCACAGAACTCCAAACTAATGCAAAGTAGTGATGAAGTAATATTGTATATGAAAATAATAATATATTGGGGCTTAAGCTTTAATAGAACTGGGGACAGAATAAAAAACAGTAGTAAAAAATAAAGGAACAGTCTGACAATTTAACCATGGCTTGTGGTCACAAGGCACCAAAGTGCTTTACTGAGGCGAGGTGGGGCAAGGTACCTTGAAAACCCCATATAAAGTGTTAAGAATAAATTCAAGAAACTAAAACTGCCACAGAAAAAAAAAAAACATACATAGAAGTCAGATTACCTTCAAAAAATTCATTTTCTTCATGCTTATCTTCTGCATCAGTGACCATTCTTCTATCACTGTTATCCTCAAGCTGCTTGTCTCTCTCTTTTTCACTTTCTAACCTCTCTCTATCCTTTTCTTTCTCCTTTTCCCTTTCATGCCTTTCCTTCTCTCTCACTCGGGCACATTCTCTTTCATGTTCCCTTTCGAACTCTTTATCTTTGTCTTTGTCTCTGTCCTTGTCTTTTTCCTTTTCTTTTTCTTTCTCTCTATCCTTGTGCAGATTTTTTTTCTTCTCTTTTATGATCTGCTGCAATTCATTCACATCTTTTGTGATAAGATCCAAAGGTTGCAAAAAAGAGAAATCTTCATCAACATCTGCATCACTCTGGCAAGCTTGAAAAAAACCTTGATCAACATAAATCCCAAGGCATGTAAAACAGAAATGCTTAACAAGCAATAATTTAAACATGCTAACATTACTCAAATTCGCCTCCATTTCCAAGTACTGAAGTCCCTTTTGTACAAATGTAATGAGAGCACCAGGTGGAATCATATTGCCATCTATGGTGCACTTGTTAATTCCACCTTCATATCCTAAGGCAAAAGCTGAATGTGTAAAACCTGCAGGAATACAATAACAAACACCATTACAAAAACTAGAAATTCCTCCCATGTATTTAAATTGGCAACCAAATATCAGAACCCCTTGTCTTCTACCAATAACCAATCTTCGCTCCCACAAACAATAGCTACCAGAAGGCATTTACAAAAAAAAAAAAAATCTTTAGCCATGGATGGCATCAATAAAATTTAAAAATTTTCTAGCATAGTTATGGCCTATTGGGTGTGTTCAATAACAGTTTGAATCAAATCCATTAAAAAAATGAACTATATTTTCAACCAAATTCAAATGTTTTGCAGCCCCGTGCTTCATTCGTATTCCATATTGAAAAGTCAGGCAACCGATATACATTCTTATCCACTATAAGTAAATAAAATTTAACAAGTAATGAAGAACCCAGTTCACAGATCTACAAGCTCTTATAGTAGAAAAAACAGAAACAAAACCCAAAATTAACAAAACTAATTGATAACATTTAGAACAAAACTCTAAAAGCAAAATCCTAACCTAACCTTAATTACTTTATTTATAAAGCATTAGAATAAGGATAGCCCTAACTTGCAAGAAATTGAAAAAAAAAAGTAATTGAAAATGCAGCCGAACCTGACTCTTGAAGGTAGCGGAAAACAAGGTAATTCAATTCCACTGAGGTGATGGAAGTCATTGTAACGAAAGTTCCCGGTACTAATGACTGTGATTATGTAGGTCATAAAATCATACGGGCTAGAGCGACTAAAGGTTGAGGGGCAGCGCCGATGAATGTGAACTGAAGCCTGAAGGAGACGGAAGAGCTCTGTAACTAAAAACCAAGTGAGGTTTTTTCTTAATTGCTATCTTGTAGTTTTTATATATTTTATATTTCGATTCAGACGGGTAACAGCAGTTCACATCTGAAATGTGGGCTTCAAAGAGATGGATCCAAAACAAATGAATGACCCATGAACATGGAGTCCAGCCCGCAAGAACTATGACCCGATAATAAATAGGCACATTGATTTGCAGAGCCCATGAACATTATGATGTTTCATAAGAATAGATAGATAGATAGATAGAATAAATAGATAGATGGATAGATTATTGATTAAATTGATAATCTAGTTGGCTCATGCTCATGAATCGGGTTAATTTCTTATAATAAATTTTTTTATTATATAAAAAAAATTAACTATAAGCAAAAAAATCTTGAATTGTTTTTGAATTGTTCATTTAATAAAAAAAAAAATAAGAATTATATATATAAATAAATGTTAAAAAGAATTGTTGATATTAATCAAAAAGAAAGTTGGGAAGTTGAAAAATAGATGTAAATTAAAATATTTAATCTCAAGTTATGAGAACCGTTTAAAAAATTATATTTAATTATACGATAATAAATTTATTTTTTTATAAGAAAAGTACTAATTTAAATTCTATTAAAAAATCATTTTCTAGTATAATTCATCTTTTCCTAGATTTTTCTACAACGACATATGACTTTTTTACTCTATTTTACTTATTTAATAAAAATAAAAAAACCAATTAGAGCAAATACAAGAAAAAAATTTAATAATTTGAAATAAAGGTAAAAAAGATATCTCTCAAATTAAAACATTCTTATCTAACTAACACGCTCTATTTTTTACTCAGCATTTTTGTGCTAGAATAATTAGAAGTTAGATAGATTATGATAACACAAATATAATTAAAAAAAATTGAAATAATACATTGTCAATAAGTTATTGTAGGAAACTTTTTTCTAGTGTCTCCACACTTGGCTCCGGTTTCAAATTGAACCTAATAAGAGTTAACCTGATGTGTTCCAATTAACTTGGGATCTAAATATGAATTGGTTAAAACACGACTTAATTTAAAAAAAATATTCAAGATATCATTGTTTTAATAATTTCTTTTTATATATTTAAACAACTATAGATAGAAACTCGCAACCCTGACCATGTATTTAGTTGGGTTTGATTTTTTTTATTAGATGTATTTTTATTCAATTATATAAAAATAAAAATTGATCGACAAATCTACCATGCATTTCCTGAACATTGAGCATCCAATCAAACTTTATTATTATTTATATTTTACAGATATGCATCCACTGGATGGACATTAGCATCCAGAAACTCATTTATCAAGCTATCTACCCTAATCTCTTGGTTGAATAGGCGCTTCCAACCCCGAGAATTACTAAGGCATTTGTGTAATTGGCAAAGCTTCTAAATGTTCTTGCTGTTATTTAGAACTTCTTATCTGACAACATGAATTATCAATTGGTTGCTGGAGGTATTGAGAGCTCATTCCTGACCCGTGGGGATCATCTGGAATCGTTAATTCTTAATTGGGATACATTACTGTATCTGTTGTATCTGAGAAATCATCAACTGGGAACATATTAGAACTCATGTTCTGCATAACTGGGAGTGCTGAATCTGATGAAACACCTGTTGTGGTGGTGTCCTCATGTGCCTCTCTATGCACTGCAGTCTGTTGAAGCTGCATTGCGTATTCTAAATCCCAGCACACATCAATCATATTAGGCCTGTCTGCTCCTTGTGGCTTCAAACACTTCTCAGCTATTTCACCAAATTTTCTTAGCGAATTAGGGTTGATGTGACCTGCCAGTAGAGGATCGATAATCTTTTCAAGCTGCCCTTCCTTTTGCCAAAACATCCCCCATTCAGCTAAGTTTATTTCTTCCTTCTGCTGTGAGTCTACAACAGGGGGTCGAGCACAAAGCACTTCAAGAAGAACCACACCAAAAGAATACACATCTGATTTATTGGTTAACTGAAAAGTTCTGAAATATTCAGGGTCAAGATAACCAAAAGTACCTTTAAAACCCATGCTTAGATGGTCCGGATCAGGCATTCCTTGTTGAGAAAGACCGAAATCAGCTACTTTGGCCACGTAATGTTCATCAAGTAAGATGTTTGTAGACTTAACATCACGGTGAAAGATTCCTCCATCTGGACCAGTATGGAGGTAATGGAGACCTTTTGCTGAGCCAATACAGATTTCAAGCCTTTGTTTCCAATTCAATTCAGTTTTTGCAGACGGATTCTTTGAGCACTCCTTCGTGCTGTATAAGTGGTCCCTCAAAGTCCCCTTTTCCATGAATTCAAAAACCAATATCATCTCCGATCCTTCATCGCAGTAGCCAACCAAGGAAACAAGATGCCGATGTTGAATCTTTGAAAGGACCATGACCTCAGTTCGGAACTCTGGAAGACCCTGGCCATGACTTGAATCGCTTCGTTTCACAGCCACCTTCATACCAGTCTCAAGAGTTCCTTTATAAACTTTGCCAAACCCACCCTCACCAATCAACAACTTTGGATTGAAATTATGAGTCGCAGCCAGTATTTCAGGTAAAGACATCTTCAGTTTGAGGTTTAAATTAGTAACGTTGGAGGCATTTTCAGTTCTTTCAGTTATCCAACTGGGAGACCTCCCTTTTCCATAAAGAAACTCAGCTTTTACGGGCTTCGGTCGCTTTAATCTCAAACATAATGAGAATAATAAAATCAAAACCAAGACTAGAGCCACACCTCCAGCTGAACCAATTATGAGAGCCAGATGGTTTTTTGACTCATGTTCATCAACAGGCACTACAATTATCGTGTTCCCCACAAACTCCATGATCTCCAATCCATTCAGAAAAGCAACTTTCGAAATAGAATTATTTCCTGGGGCTATACTAAAACTCATATATCCGGAATCATTAGAAGGAACCACAAAATCGTAGAAAAATGGAGATGCCATATCACTAACCCCTTTAGAATTAGGATCGATCTCATGACTGGAATTGGTAGATATATAGAGATCAAATTTCACAGTACCTGGTGAAACACTGAAAACGTCACAAAAGTGCAGACGAACAAGATGCCTAGCTTTCTTATTCACGTTAAAACGCCAAGTTATATTGGGAAAATTGGATGCCCCTTTATTATCTACACTCGCTTCTCTGCAAGTTCTGTACACAGAATCAGGGGCAATTTCTTGGACAATCAACCCTTGACTGGCCTCATGAAGTTCACCACCATAAGAACGGTTTGCACCCGAACCCCCGAAAGTTAGATAATCATCATCTGGTACCCAATTCCTCCACAGGGTATCGTTAACTTCTGAACCTCCAACATTGATCCTATAAAGTGTCCTAAGAGCTCCACCTTTGGTCCGTAAAGGAGGAATTGTTGAATTATCCATGAAGAAATTTGGTGGGAGAAGAAAGGCTTCTATGGCATTCACGAAAGCATAAGATGTTTCTTCAGCTGGTTTAAAGTAGATTTTGAAATTTCCTGCAGCAATCGTGAGAAAGAACTCCTTGATCACTGGGAACTCAGTAGTACTGTTCGGGACTCTAAAATTTGATAAAAGTGAAAAATTTGAAGCAGACACATCGAACAAAGCATCAGCAAGATGAGTCCCTTTGAAGCTGAATGGAAAGAAATGAAGGCGAACAAGGTAGGAACCAGTTTGAGTGATATCAAGCATATACGAGGATATTTTCGTATAGATCCTAGCTGTATGATAGAGGGGTGATATGCCGGGTAAAGGGTTTTTATTTTGGATAGATTTGCTTTTTCCTACAGAGAAGGAAGAGTTAGAATTCTCATCACCAACAAAAGCCCGGTAATTGTCAAGTTGGAAATTGGTGCCAGATCCGCAGTTCATGAAGTACTTAACCGGAGGATTGTAAGATACTGAGGATGAAAGAAGAGAAAGAAGAGAAAGAAGAAGAAGAAGAAAGAGTGGATGAAGAGAGAACTCCATAGAAATTGGATGAGGATATTTGATGCTTTTTCTTTGAATGGAGGAAAGGGTGTCAGGAGCGGAGGATATGAGGGAGTACTGGCAAGTTTGAAATTTCAGAGGAAGACTTGTTGACTTGTATCTGTCACTCTCTGTACAGGAGTTGACAAGAGCAGTTTTTATGGCCAACGAAAAGAGATTAACCAATTGAATGAAGGAGAAGAAAAGTCACATTCTTTCACAACCACTTGCAAGCAAAAGGCATTATCACAACCAAAAAGTATAGAATCTCGATGACTGTTCTCATTCATTGCTTGACCCAGTTTGCGAGTGTCTTTCTAACTATGCTTGATCATTTAATCTGTCCCTGTCGTTATAGAATCTTTGAAAAACAAACTAACAAATAAATGAAGAAACAATAATTGACCGTTCTCGTTGACTGTTCTCATTCCTTGCTTCTTACGGTTTGGGACTCATTTTCTAATTTTGTTTGTACATGTTTTAAAAGTATATTTATTTTATAAAAATATTAAATTAATATTTTTATTTTAATATTTTTTAATTATTTTGATATGTTAAAATTAAAAATATAAAATATTATTTTTGATAAATTTTTTACTAATAAAAAATACTTTACACACGAATGTCATGGACATTGTTATAGTAAAAGACACCAATATCTAGTACATAGCCAACAAAATCATGGACATTCGTTGTTCAATGTTCTAGTAATCTATCCCCCCACTTCAGCCTTTTCTTTTGCGAACATATTTTGAAGACTTAATTAAAACTTGTACTGATAAAAGAAACATTTATTGTTAATATTTTTCTAATTAAAAAAAATTAAACTATACAAAGAGTAACTCAATGTGAGATGATCTATTTAATGAATTCAAAAACAACTTGATTAAAGAATGAAGATGGAAAAACTTAATTTAAAAATAAAACACAATAAAACAACCTCATTCTACTAGAGTTAACCCACAAAATAAATTACCTGAGTCATGCAATTAGAATAACATCATAAAAAACAAATAAATACATATAATGAAACTTGTCCCAATAAATTATCATAATCAGTTGATTAGTTAATGAAAAATAAAAGCTTCATTCCTAATATATATATATTGGGTTAGGCATGATCCGTCCATGATAGATGGGCATGATCCAAGTTATTATAGGAGTTATTAAAGGAAGTAACCATTTTCTCTAATTATATATAAACGGACATAACTCATATGAAAAAGCAAGTTTTTCATTTGTTGAATGATCATTCTCTATTTCTCTTCTCTCATCTTGGATTCTCTGCATTATTTTGACAAGATTTATAAAGATGTTCGTACTGTGGAATATCACTTTAATTCTAGTAATTGAAATGACACTAAAGTAATCGATTCGGAGATACGAAAGCGAATTTTCACAAGTAAGTTTTCCTTTCTAATCTATATTGGTATCAGAGCCATGATTTTAACATTTTTTTATTCAGTACATCTGTTATAATATAAATGTTAGATGTAAATTCATGTTAAAAGAATTCTTTCATTGAGTCTTGAATTTACAAAATTTTATGAAGTAATTGAGTTATGATTTTATCTTTTCTATCATTAATTAGAAAAGGTTTTCTGTATGGTAGTTGTATAATTATTATGTAACAAAAAAAGGAAAAAAAACAACTACCAATTAATCGTGTGAATTGGTAATGGAAACTGCCATTTGGCAGTTGAAAAAAAAACCCCAAAAGAACATATCTTTAAGAGATGTGTAACTACCCTTTGGCAATTAAAATAATAATAATAATAATAAAGCAATTAATATTAATTTATTGTTAATATAAATTGTTAATTGTGGTGTTAATTTATTCATTGTTAAAATAAATTCCTTAATTTTCGTGTGATTTTTTTTAACATATCTGATGATACATGCCTTAATTAAATATTAAGTATAATATTTATGTGCTTTTGAAATATTTTGTTATAGTGGATAGGCAACAACATATTGATCATTTATTGAGTTATGCCTTTAATTATGTTTATAAAATTCAAGAGCATATTGATTATATGTATCATTGAATGAGTATACCAACTATGAGTGGTGTTTACGAATTCTACATGGAACATCAAATGCTAATCGTTCTAATTCTCTACCTAAAAAATAGATGTCGATGCGACTATCGTTAGAATATAGGCTGTAATCCTTAGATTTCAATAATTTCGCTGATGAAATGCTGCTTGAGAGGGAACATCAATATACCGAAAAGGGTATTGTATTTTTTTAATATTGTATTTTTTTTAAAGATAATTGATTGTTTATTGTAAATTGCATATCTTATGTAATTTAAGTTTTAATTACATTTTATATATATATCTACAACCTAATTAGTTGTGTTTAATGTTCCAGTAATCTATCCCCCACTTCAGCCTTCTCTTTTGCAAACATATCTTGAAGACTTAATTAAAACTTTTCCCAATAAAACTCATATATCCGGAATCATCAGAAGGAACCACAAAATCGTAGAAAAATGGAGATGCCATTTCACTAACCCCATCAGCCTTCTCTATTGCAAGCACAAAGGCATTATCACAACCAAAGGACAAAGGACGAACTTCACCAACGAGAAATTATCACAACAAAAAAGTGACCCTGTCGTTATAGAATCTCATTGACTGGTTCTCATTCCTTGCTTGACCCAGTTTTCGAGTGTCTTTCTAATTATTTTTCAATTATCTTGATTTGTTAAAATTAAAAATATAAAAAATATTATTTTAATATATTTTCAATTAATTAAAAAAATAATACACACATCATCTAACACATATCCAAAAAATTATTTTTGTTCATTCGTTGTTATGTGTTCTAATTATCTATTTCCCACTTCAGCCTTTACTTTCGCGCACGAATCTTGAAAATTTAGGCTACATTTATTTTTTGGAAAATAATTTTTAAAAAATTATTTTTCAAATTTTCCTATGTTTGTTTGCTATTAGAAAAGTTAGTCAACGGAAAACACTTTCCAGTCAAAGGAAAATTTAGTTTGGTTTCCAGGAAACTGTTTTCCATTTATTTTGGGCGGAAAATACTTTTTGAAAGTTGTGAAAAATTTAAAAATATCATATTATTTGTTGATTATATCAAATTTGGTCCTCAAACTTTTAATTGCTATATATATTTTGTTTTGAATATTTGTTTTTCAATTTCATCCCTTAGAATTTAATTTTTATATTAATTTTGGTCCTCATTTTTATAATTTTTATTTGATTTTCCCTCATCATTTTTAATTAAAATTTTTTATCTATCAAATTTGGTCATCATTCTTTTGATTGTTACTTATTTGATTTGAAATAATTTATAAAATGTTAATTATTATTATTTTAATTTCTTCATCTTTCAATTTTTTTTATTTTTTAGATTTGATCTCTATTATTTTGATTATTATTTATTTTATTTGAGAGAATTTATAAAATTATATTTTTTTTTCAATTTCATTCTCATTCAAATTTTTAATTTGTAAGATTTGTTCCTCATTATTTTAATAAATTTGAAAAAAATAAAGCATTAATAAGTTATTTTCCAACTCATTTTTCATGATATAACCAAACACTGGAAAGTGTTTCCAACTTATTTTCCATTACACTACTAAACATCGGAAAATAATTCACTTTCCAAAAAGAAACTACTTTACAGCAAACAAACGGAACCTATTAAAACTTGTCCCTATAAATTATAATAATCAATTGATTAGTTTATGTAGTTTGAAAAAAAGAAGCCTCATTGCTATTTATAATAAAAATGAATATAAAGGTAGTGTTTGTAATTGCTGTAATAATTATTTTTTAAAATGTTTTTTTGCTCGTAAATGTACAAAAATAATATATTTTTTTATTTTTTAAAATTTATTTTTGACATCAGCATGTTAAAACAATTCAAAAATATAAAAAAATTAATATAAAACAAAACAAAAAAATTCAATTTTTTTTGAAAAGTGTAGCATAGCCACGAAAACAAACATACTTGAAATTAACCAAAGAAAATTAAGTTATTAATAGATTCAAAACTATAAGGACTACTTTCGAGATGAGATTTATGAGGACTACTTTTATTATTATTATTATTATTATAAGAATACATAACTTTCATTAATTAAAATGAAGGTTTTGTACGATCTATTTTAGTAGTTTAGAAAATAAGAGGCATTTGTTCTATCTACAAATATGCCTACCTTTGCTAAAGAATGAGTATCTTTATTGTTATGTCTTCCAAAAGAACTAGAAAAAGACTATCTCGTTGATATATGTTACATTGCGGGTTGGATCAAGTTTTTTTTTAACAAAAAAAAAACGTTTAGGTATTGCTAATGTTTTTATACTAGAAAAAAAATTAAACTGTATGAAGATTAATTCAATATGACTTGATTTACTTGATGAGTCCGAAAGCAACTTGATTAAAGGATGAAGATGGAAAAAATTTAATTTAAAAATAGAACACAATAAAACAACCTGATTCTACTAGGGTTATCCCACAAAATAGGTGATCCGAGTCATGAAACTAGAATAACCTCATAAAAAGCAAATAAAAACATATCATGAAGACTAATTCCTAAATCAACTCAATCTTTAATGATGAAATTGCAATAATTTTTAAGATCTCTTCTTAAATCTCAATCGTTTTTTTTTTTGTATGGATAAGTTATTTTGTGTATGAATATGCATATATTTACTGATAAAACATGATTAATTTGTTTTATAAGCATGTTTAATCTTATGTGTGGATATGTTCATAGATACATTGGATTTTGTATGTGTAGATGTAGATTTAATATGTGTATATAGATTTTTGCTCATTGTGGAATGTATAGAAAAATAATTTTCTAAAAAAAAGACAGGAATATCTTTGTATAGAAATAAAATATTATGATAATTCACTAGAAGAATCAACCCATTAGGAGTGTGTTATTGATATTTTGTTATATATATATAAAAAAAAAAATTATTTTATAGGTGCAAATTTATTTCGTTGTGCAATACTTTTTGTGAATGTGATACAATAATTTGGATAGGGTTGACGTGATCCTTCATAGACCCATCATGTGTGAGAGGTGGCCAACAAACATATTTTGAATGAATTAAAAAGAGTCAAGCCAAAACCTAATTTTTTACCATGCATACAGGTCTAACACCCAATTTCATGAACAACTTGATCAATGAGTCTCCTAATCCAATGAACCGATGTTGATTTTCATAAGCATTTTTTATGTGTCGTCTAATTTTAGGGACCTAAGTAAACTTAACATGTTCTTTCAAAACAAGTTTGATAACAAGTTGATGAATTTTATTTAGTTGTCATCATATAAAATCTAAGTTTATTTTAAATTGTTAGGTTGATTTGTCTCTTCAGGGAATGATAAAGACTTAATATTTTTTTAAAACCCAAAATAAATAAAAAAATGCATTGATGAGATTTTATCAAGTTTTAGCTAAACTATAAATAGAAACAAAAAAGAACCACCACCATCTGCAACTCTCAATCTCCTCCTCTAAAAACTTTCCTAATACCCATTGTGAACCCACAATCATCACCAACTCAACTATAACCTCACAATCCAAAACTAAACAATCATTATCTTCTTGTCTTACACACACTATAACTCAACCAAATCAATCATCATACATAAGCCTAAACCCACTAGAAACAGCCTCTCATTTCCTTCACCAATAGCCACCATAACCATAAATCAATTTTTTTTCATACGATCCTTCATCAATAGCTTCCTATCTTGTTCGACAAAACAAACCACATACCCACAAGACCAAACCATAAGAACAACACCTCTTATTGGCTCCACCATAAATAACACATTGCAACACTTCTCCTCATCATCCCAAACCTAACAACCACTGCCACTATAGTGCCGACAACAACAACCCCCAAATCCTTAACAACCATGTAAACCTTTAATAACAACAACCCTCACACATCATAAAACCGATTCACCAAAAAAAAAATCACAACAGACCTAAAAATTGACAGAAATTCCAGCTAAAAAAACACTAAAATTGCAGCCCAATTATTTGTTTACAATCAAAATCAAATCAAAGTTTCGAGCCAACATTCAATCCAAATCCTCACCGTTCTCCTCACTAAAATCACACTTAAAAAAATAAAAACCCAAATCCATAATAACCCAAACACAAGCTAGGATAATAACCCCTAAACAAATCTTGATTTTCTTCTCCTTATTTTTTTTATAGATTATTGCTCGCTCATATAACACACGTGCTGCCCGACCTATCTATGAACAAAGTAACAACATGTGAAAGAAGCGTGCCATTACTACCCAAATCACAACCAAGAGCCAACGCGTATATTGTACACACCGCCTCTACTCAATTTTTTTTAATAATCTCTAGTTAATTCCAGTAATTTCTGAAGGTCCTTTTTTAAATCTTGAATGAATGTTTGTGTAGGGATAGGTTATTTTGTGTATTAATATGCTTATATTCATGAATAAAATGTGATTAATTTGGTATGCATGCATGTTTAATTTTGAGTGTTGATAAGTTCATTAATACATTGGATTTTATATATGTAGATGTAGATTCATATTTGTATATGAATTTTTTATCGTTATGGAATATACATAATAATGATTTTCTAAAAAAAAGGGTAGGAATATCTTTGTATAAGAATAAAAAGGGTTTTGCCATTCGGATGTTGATATTTTGTTAAAAATATAAAAATAAAATGGTTTTTTTTTTCAGGTGCAAATTTATCTTAGGGTTTTGTGCAATATCTTTTATGGATATGATATAATAATTTGGACAAGGTCAACATGACCCTTCATAGATCCATCGAATGTAAGTGGAGAACTATAAGCATATTTTGAATGCCTTCAAAAAAACAGGTCTGAAGCCTAATTTTACCATACGGGTCCAACACTTGTTTTTATGAACAACTTAATCAATAAGTCTCATAATCCAAGGGACTGACATTGAATTTTCTTTAAAAAGTCTTTTTGATGTGTCAACTAATTTTATGGATCAACGTGGACTTAACATTTTATTTCAAAACAAGTTTGATAATAAGTTGACAAATTTTGTCAAGTTGTTATGAAAAATATCATTTAAGTTGATTTTGAATGGTTAGATTGACGTGTCTTCTGTTTTAGGGACCAATATAGATTTAATAGTTTTCTTTAAAACCCAAAATGAATTAAAAAAATATACTGATGAACTTTTATTAAATTTTAGCTAAATCAGTAATGTTTTAGTTTGACTTGGATTCAATGGATAGATCAATAAGTCTCTTATTTCTGAAGATTGATGTTTGATAATTCATAAAAAGACTAAATCAATAAGTCTTATACTTCTATGGATCAATATTAAATTATTTGCTAAAAACTGTAAAGGACTATAAATAAGATTAGAAAATAATTACAGTATTTTATGTCAATAAAAAATATAGATTTAAGAGAAAACACATTGTAAAGGTAAAATTTCGTTTGAAAGGTTACAAATATAGGTAGAAGCTAAAGACAACATTAAACAAAAAATAAACACATGAATTTTAATGAGTGAAAGGGGCTATAAATGTGAACCCCAAGTTCGCAGGTTTTATTTTCTTTAGAATAACATTCCTCTAGTTCCCCTCTTTAAAAGGTTTACAAAATCTGAAATAGATCAGAAACCTTACCTTAACTAGAAAACAAAATAAAAATATAAAATTACAAAGGAAAGAAGCATGAAATCCACAAATAACAAGAAAATCACAAAAATTTCCAAAACTAGGGCTTCGTGGCAAGATTTTCAAAATCTAAAGATTCGATGGTCGAAGTGGCTATTCCAATGCTACATTAAGGAAAACAGCTTTCAGATATTTCTGTAAAAATTTGAGTATGATCCAACAGTCGAATAAAAAATTATGGCCTTTTAAGCTGTTATTCTAGTCCGGCGCAAGAGCCTAAACTTGTCTCACTGATCCATAAATGTATCTGCTAGGTCATTCACATAATCTATCTAGGGCAAATCCTCATCTAGTTATGACAAACTTACACCTAACTGCTCAGAATCACTCGTTGTCGCAAGCTCAACTACATTAGATACGGTAAGGGTGATGTTGTTCTTTTCTCAATCATAACTAACCGTTTTTTGGAAACTAGTGTATATTTTAAGATTTTTAGTTTTTTTTAATTACTAGATGACTCAATTTTTCACATTTTTTCCCTTTATTTTTTGAAAAAGTTATCAAACCTTAGAAAAAAAATTTGATATTTACATAGCCCGTTTCTCTTTCCTTTTCTACCTCTTTCCTTTTCTACCAAAGTGAAAGACAGCTATTGTTAAATTAGAAAAGTAAGCAAGCAGAAGAAAGAAACCAATCATGGTGGGACAATGACTAAACCAAGTCGGAGCAACAAGGTTTTGGATGCAAATCAACAGCTGCAAATCGCGAATCAAATCAGAGCTCAGCTCGACTCTATGGTCCCATAACGACCCACTAAGCACTGCAAAAGTGAATCATATACACCACCAACACCAACCACAACTCTTTCTAACATCGAACGAAGCAATAATCCTGAGCTCGGCAAGTTTCAATCCCTAAATCTCAATCTCAATCTCAATTGTCAAGTGGGCAAATAGTCTTTTGCCTCAAAAGTAACCCTGCAACAAACGACTGGCTTCCCAGCCCTGAAGACAACCAGGTATTTTAGCTTGATTAATATTATTAAGCATGTCAATATATTTAGCTAGCTAGGTTGGATTTTTTCTTTTCAAATTTTATGCATTGGTGGAATATGCTCTTTTTTTTAGGTGTTTGTTTCATCCGAGCCAAATCGGAGTGAGAGCTAATAGATGTGCAGTGATGAGAGAGAGAGGGGAGAACAAAGACAGCTTTGGATGGTTTCTGACATTCTTGTTTATAAAATATTGGATGGTTATGTGGTTAAATATTTTTTTTAAATGCTTTTTTAATTGATATTTTTAGATATTTTTATATAGTTTTTAATATGATAGATATTAAAAAAAAATACTTTAATACATTTTAAATTTTAAAAAACCATTCTTTCATCGCGTTACAAAACACGCTAGATAAATTGACCAACACGAGAGCTACTTCATTGGAATTATTCTATCACTATCTAAATTTTTATTGGTGTTGTCCCTTTTAATTGTGATGAAAAAGTAAAATGTACTAATACCAGGGGTCCCACAAATTCCAGCATTATTAAATTTCAGCTTTTTCCCATATTCAAATGCCATGGGTGCTTGAAGTAGAAGATTTTGGACAAAACAAATTATATATTTATTTATCAGAACGTTTGTGTAGTTCAGAATCTGCTCCTGTGGTTCAATTTTTTCTGATCACATAAAAGTAGTTCTCATATGCTATCATGATTTTTTATATCTAATTAATTTTCAAAGTAATTTTTACTTAAAAATATATTAAAATAGTTTTTTTTATTTTAAAAAAATTATTTTTAATATCAGCGTATTAAAATGATTTAAAAACATAAAAAACATATTAATTTTAAATAAAAATAAAAATAAAAACATTTCAAGTTTTTTCAAAAGTGCTTTTGAAACGTAAAAATAAATAAGATCTCAGTAAAGAACTAGACATGTACCACAGTAGGTTTTGGGTTCACACTATTTTTTTTAATTAAATATTTAGGTGTCAAGCTTGTTTTAGAAAAACAAGAAAAATCCAATGGCCAGAGTTATAGTCCTAGCCAACCAAATAAACTGGTTTTATTTTGAATAAAAAAAACAACAATAGCAAAGAGATAAAAACAAAAAAAAAAACATTCACAATAACCTGGAAAAAGAAATTTTTATTCAATAGCGGAAAAACAATGTTGTTTAATTTTCAGCAAATCAAATATGAAAGGAAGAAATAAGGTAAAAGAGGGATAAAAAAAACTGATGTGAGTCAACCCAAACTAGCATGATAGATATGTAATTTGAGCATTAAGAAGCAAGTCAATTCGGGTTAACCCTCCAAAATCATGTCCCTGGTCATGAGGTTTGGATAAACCGATAAATTTTTTTTTGAAGAAAACCACAAAGCTATTTTATATATATAAAAAAACTAATGTCAAAACGATAAAATTAGAAAAGAAAGTAAGCCAAAAAATATCAATCCCTGTTAACTTTTCAAACCCGTGACTTGGATCATTAAACCAAAAACACCATATATAGAAAAAAAAACCACGAAGCCTAATTCTCAACAAATAAAATGGTGAAGGATGAAATTAAAAAAAACATAAATCATACAAAAAGATTAAAAATAAAAAATAACAATAAAAAAAACGAGGTTAAAATTGAAATAAAAAATAAATTAGAGGGCAATAACAAATCTTCAATTTGGAGGTTAAATTAAAAAAAAATAACAAAATGATAAAAAGAATTAAAAAAAAGGATCAAATTGAAAAAAATAATATATAATAAATTGAGATTGGAGGATGAAATTGAAAACAAATTAGATTTTTATATAAGGGTCACGATAAAAAATTAAAAATAAAAAAAATAAGAATTAAAATTGAAATAATAAAAATAAAAAAACTAACCTGTAATTTTTTTAGGAAGAAGAGAGAGAGAGAAAAAACGCTTCCCAGCAACAAACCACTCCATCTATGCCAACATGCGTCGTGTACCAGAAGGAAAATGATATGACAGCGCATCTATTGACAAAAACTAAAGAGCAACTTCAACCATTAGAAATGGTCGTACACACGCTGTTCAAAATGTGTGGGCATCTTGGAAAAAGATGAAAATATCCTAAAAAATGTACATCACTGACAATACATTAAAAATTATTTTTGGAGATTAAAAAAAAAACCCTAGAACAAAAATGAAAAAGATTGAATAGGACAGAATTTTGAGCCAGACCAAGACCTCGGGCGAGTGGACATAACACGCCTAGGCCAGGGAGCTGGGCCCTTGTGTTTCTAACCTTAACTTTTTTATTGAAAAAGAAATCATAAAACAAAACAAATAAAGATAGATGCTTAATTCTATTACATATGGACAAACAGCACAGTGTACATTTCAACAACTCCAACGATGGCTAGTAGTTTATCAAACTTCTAGAAACCTAAGTGCGCTGCAGTCTATCAGTCTCAATTGTACAAAAAATACTCATCACGAAATTAGTTGATGCAATCTCTCTCTCTCTCTCTCTCTCTCTCTCTCTCTCTCTCTCTCTCTCTCTCTCTCTCTCTCTCTCTCTCTCTCTCTCTCTCTCTCTCTCTCTCTCTCTCTCTCTCTCTCTCTCTCTCTATATATATATATATATATATATATATATATATATATATAAAATCACAACGAAGATGCAATCCACTGCTTTATATTACTTGATTATAAATAGCAGATGATGAAAAGGGTTTTGCCATTCTGATGTTGATATTTTGTTAAAAAAATAGCAAAAATGATTTTTTCAGGGGGCAAGTTTATTTTAGGATTTTGCGCAATATCTTGATATTATATAATAATTTGAATAAGGTCAACATGACTTTTTATAGATTCATTCAATATAAATGGAGGCCTATAAATATATTTTGAATGTATTAAAACTTTTGTTTGTTTTATATTTGTTAATTTTTTTTTGTGTTAAATTAAATCAAATTTTAAAGGATAAAATTAAAAAAATATATTAAAAAAATATAACAATTAAAAGATTGAGAATCAAAATTGATATAATTAACAAATAATAAGATATTTTTTTTATTTTTTCACAACTATTTAAAAAATATTTTCCTCTCAATATATATATATATATATATATATATATATAAATTACTTTCATGGAAATCAAGTAAAAAAAATTGATTGCAAATTATTTTTCATTAACCAATTTTTTTCAATAATAAATAAACACAGAAAAATTTAAAAATTAATGTTTAAAAACTACTTTTCATGAAACAAATAGGGTCATATAATATCTATTCTTTAAGAATTACTTTAAATAAATTTTAATATATTATATTCTTTAAGAATTACTTTAAATAGATTTTAATAAAAGAAAATGTAAAGTCATTTTAACTTATTTTCAACGGACATGATTTATAAATAATAACATAAATCACGCGAAACAGTTATAACTTAAGCCTCCATTTTATATGACATTTTTAAATCTATTTAAATCATTTTACTCATAAAAAAATTCATAAGCATGTTTGTTAACAACAATTTTTTACATAAATAAATAATTTGTTATAAACTGAGTAAAAGTTTTTTTACTAATAAATTCTTCTTGTATTAATTTTTTTTAAAATTGATTTGAATATTTTAACCAAATATATTTCCATATTAAAGTCATGTCAACTTACTTTTATCCTAATAAGTTATTATGAAAAATATTTTTTGAATTATAAATTAATGTAACAAATCACTTTAATTAATTAGCAATATCAAATAGTCTCTACTTTATTAAAGCTCTAGTTTTTGTTTTGTTTTGTATTTTTTCTTTATCTGGCCGCTGAGCCTAATTATGATCAAACATAGCTTCGAAGTCCACACCTAAACATTTATATGGCTTTAAGTATTACTTTACTAGCCATTAACGTTCTATTTGCTTGATTTAATATGCTTTTAAATTGTTTTTTATTTTAAAAAATATTAAATTGATATCTTTTTAAGTATTTTTTAATATATTAATATTAAAAATAAAAAAAAATCTAAAAAATATTATTTTAATTAAAAAATAACCTCACAAAAACACTCCACTTGCCAAAAACCCACTTAAATTTCATTAACTGTATACAGCCAAGATGTTTTTCTTGATTTTTCTACACCAACTCTCAAAGGTTGGAATTGGATATAGTAGTACATCATTTGAAATTGGAATTTTCTAGGAATTATAAAATACAGAAAGTAGATATATTAAGGAGTATGAATTAATAACATAATAATTATTGTCCTTACACAATTATTTATTTCCTCAATGGAATCACTAAATTAAGACGATGAAAAGGGTTTTGCATTCTTTCTACCTTGAAGGGCGGACAGCTTAAGCGAGGAGGCTGTGAGTGTTTGGGCGAGCTTTACACACGAGATGCAAAGGGGTAATCTTCAACATGAGTGTTGCAGCCGTTTCTGTCATATCGACTTCCTTTCCATCAACAGTGGAGAACTCAAAACATTGAAGCAATTGGCTCATAACCAAGTTTATCACTCTGAATGCCATAGCTTCTCCAGGACAACCTCTCCTTCCCAACCCAAATGGCAGTAGCCTGTATGGTTCACCTTTCCCATTTTCAAATCTTTCAGGCTTAAAACTTAAAGGATCATCCCACACGTTTGGATTTCTATGAATGGACCATGCATTTACAAGTAACATGGCACCTGATGGAATATCATAGCCTCCAAGGGTGCAGCGCTCGGATGCCACATGTGGAACCAAGAGCGGAGCTGGTGGGCACAGTCTCAAGTTTTCATGGATGATACATTGAATGTAATGTAGATTAGCGAAATCTGGTTCATCTGCCAAACGGCCTTCTCCAACTTGGGTGTCCACTTCGTCTACTGCTTTCTTTAATGCATGTGGATTATTCAGCAGGTTGGAAAATGCCCATTCTAAAGACAAAGCGGAGGTTTTTGTCCCTGCAACCAACATCATCTGCAGAAAATTGTGGATAACCAACCATATATCAGAAGATTTGAATCCACAGGAATACATATTTCTGAAGAACCATGGGTCAAGGAAGGAGACTATGAATATCATCTTCACATATGTATTTTTATTATATTTAATTAATTACGTATTTATCCCAAATAAAATAAAAAAAATAAAAAGAATGGAATTTAGGGCAGCAGAATGAGATTTGAGACTAACCAGAATAATGCCTTTAATGATTTCGTCGGTATAGTATTCAGGTT
Organism: Populus nigra; assembly: GCF_951802175.1. Taxonomy (NCBI): domain Eukaryota; kingdom Viridiplantae; phylum Streptophyta; class Magnoliopsida; order Malpighiales; family Salicaceae; genus Populus; species Populus nigra. Next base: position 12,305,889 of record NC_084856.1, read on the forward strand.
CCGATTCCTGCAAAGCGAGCAGATGGCTTACCATGGTATTCCTAGTCTTATCAACTCTATGCTCATCAATAAGTCCTTGCCAGAAAGCGTCCATCCTCTTACCTAGCTGAGTCATCCTGTTCTTAAATCCATCATAATCAATGCACTGCAAAATGGGAAACAAATCCCCCAGATTTGTCACCCTAGTACATTCAGAAAACTCGTGCATCATGTCCTTAAACCTCTTTGACTCTTCAAGCCCATCAACATCTTCGCCATAATACTTCTTCCCTGCAACCATTCTCATCATTACATTAAAGTTAAGGTCCAACAACATTGTCCTCAGCTCTATCACGGCCGAACCATCACCACAAAGTTTATGAATTTTACGAAGTAAATTCTTTACTTCTTCTCTTCGGATGCTTGCGAACGTGTTGAGGCGGCTTGCTGAGAAGACTTCAATAGCAGTAAGTCGGCGAAGGTTGCGCCAATGATCACCATATGGAGCTGCGGCAAGGGTGGTAAAGTTGTAATTCAGGACCTTGCCATTTAGAAAGGGGGGGCGGTTGGCCAAGGTAATATCGTTCTTGGTGAAACATTCTTCTACGGCAGCTGGTGATGATACGATGATCACAGTTCGGAACCCAAACTTAAGGGTGACAATTGGGCCATATTTTTGTGAGATGTCGTGGAGAGTTCGGTGGATGGCCTTGGGCTGTTTGAGGAGAGGAAGATGGCCTAAAATTAGGCGACCTGGTGGGCTTGGAGGGAGCTTCATGCGGTGCTTTCTTGCTTTTTGCAGCAGGGTAACAGCAAGAAGAAGAAAGAAACCCCCCAGAAGCGAGTACTGCATCATTTCTTCCATTGTTGAACTGATTGATCGTCTAATTTATCAGTTCTGCCGTTTTGGGTGGGAATGATCAGAACTGATCCTTTGTTCTGTATTTATGGAGTGATTGTAACGGGGTTATGATTTCTATTTTATTATATATTTAATTTTTTGGGCTGCTGATTCCTATCCTTTGACCTTGTATTTTTTTTGGCAGACACCCGTAGGATTACTTTGTTCTGGTCTTTGTTTTTCTTATTTATTTATTTTCTTCTTTTGATCTGTTCTTCCGAAGATGAAAGGGTCATAAAGTAAAAAACTCGTATGAAATTGGAGGTTTCTTATATTACTCTTTAATAAATAAATAAATAATCTGATTTATTAACATTTCAACAAACAACAGCGCACTGTATACTTGCGCTATATACTGATGCCAGACTTTCTCTTATTTCTGACTTTTTTTTTTAATTATTATTATCAATGTCAATATCTGAATTAATTTCAGTGTGTCTCAACTAATTCTATAAATTTTAAAATTAACAATTATATAAGTCTCAAATGACTATTATATTAATAATAAAAGATCTTAAACTTAAAATCATAAAAAAAAACTCTTTAATTTCAAACTTCTACCTATTCACGACCTCCATCGTATGTCTGACGTTTATGATGACTGAAACTCGTTTTCCACTATATATATATATATATATATATATATATATATTGTTTGATTATTTCGTAGAAGCAGCCTGTCGTTCGACGCTCTGTTTTTTTATTCAAAGATTTGTGACGGTACTGGCCACCTTGATGGCCAAAGAATTATTATTAGTTTAAGATAAAATTTGGATTCTTCTATGCCACCAAAATCTTGTGTCAATGCCTCATTTTGACAGGGATTTAATTTTTTATTATTATTATTATTATTTTAGACATTTTTATAATTCGTTACATGTTCACGTTTATTTCCGCGAACTTTCATTTTCTTTTTAGCATGAACTAAAGGAGGCTGCTCAGTGCACTTGCCCCTGCTCATCTAAATATACAAAATTAAAAGATTTGAGATTCTACTCGCTTCATACCTGTCATGAGATATTTAATATTGTTAACTTTAATAAGTTAAAGTTATTATTTGTATTATTATCATCATGAAATTACTAATAAAAATAGATAATAACTAAATTATTGACTCCCATATTATATAATGCAGGCTAGATCAATTTCTTTTTAACATAAAAAATATATAAACATTGATGATATATTTTTTAATAAAAAAATTAATTATAAATTTAAAATATAATGTATATTGCATGATATCTTTTTTAAATGTTTATATATTAATATATTGAATGATATTTTTTTATTCAAATATTGAGACTATGATTTATTGAGTCAACTTGAGTTAATATATCAAATCTACAACTCGGATTGTGATAACTCTGTAAAAAAAATCAAAATAAATTATGAAAGTCAATTCATAATAATCAATTTTGAAAGATGAAATTTTTTTTAAAAATATTAAATTAAAAAGAAAAAAAATACCTGAATCAACACATGTTAACTAGCCAAATCCGCAATCCAGGTCATGAAATTAAGTTAATTCTATAAAAAGAAATTTTTTTAAAAAAATTATGGATATCAATTTCCAACCAACACAATCTTGAAATATAAAATAAAAAATTCATTAAAAATATAAAAAAAATAAAAACAACCCAAATCAACTTGTTAAATTTTTTATCTGAGTTGTGAGACTCAGATAAATTCATGAAAAGCAAACATAAAAATATTAAACTCCACTTCCAACGAATCTAATGTTAAAAGTTCAAATTAAGAAGAAGAAAAACACTAAATCTACAATATCGATATATGATAAAACAAAAAAAAAATTATAAAGTACAATCTCCAAAACAATCTAATATTAAAAAATAAAATTGAAAAAATATTAGTTTGTTGAATGATAAAATTAAAAAAAATATTAGTATAATAAATAGTATTTTATAAGTATAATTATACAGATTTAATAGTACCTTTAGAATTTCTTTATCGCCTATAACCTACAGTGCATTTATTTTTTAGATTTGTATAATAAATAGTACCTTTAATTTAGCTTTGTTTTTTAGATTTTTTTTAATTAAACAAAGTAAAAAATAGACACACGTAGGAAATCACTTGTATAAATTTTAAGGGAAAAATTAAAAAAAAAAGGAATTTTTTTTAAAAATAATAATTATGAAGGGTTATATAAAAAAACATTTTTAATTTTAAAAAGATAATTTTATTCAAAAAACATGTAAAAACTAAAAAAATATTTTATTACATAATATTCCAGATAATTTAAAAATCAATTTATTTTAATAAAGACCCACTGAGGCAAGCATCTAAAACTTATTTTTAACTAATTTATTGTCATTAATTTTAATTTTAACCGAATGAGAAAAAAAGATAAATAGAGGCTATATGGCTTGCTTGGGTGTCATCCACCTTTTTTTTTTTTAATAATTCAGAAGGCATTTTATCTGCTATGCAAACAACACATAGTCTATGTTCTTAGATTCCGACTATAAGAGAGGTGGTGAAAAAAATCAAGTTGGGGGATTTTAACCCAAGAAAACTATTATTCAACCTATCTCAAAAACATCTTGAAAATACCTTTAGAGTCTTATAAAAAAGTTTCTCAAGCTAAAACAACTCTAAATCGATTAAAAATACATAAAATTAAACCGAAAAATATTTTAAGTGAAAAAAATGATTGGCACCTGAAGTTAAAGAAAGAACTAATTGAGCCTTAATTGGACTTGAGTGTGATGAAATTTGGGGTTAATTGAAGAATTATTAGAGAATCTAGAACTAAATTGAATGAAAGAGAAAAAAATATCTTATGCGTGTAATACACGTACCGGCATGTGAGAAAGACAACCATATTAGGAAGGCATATGCAGCCTCCTTTGTGATTCTTTGATAGTTTTTCTTGATGCCGTGAGAATCATTTCTACATAGGCATCCTTTTATAGAGACTGCACATGGTGATTGAGGTTTGACGTGGGTCTGACAATCCATTTTTTATTTATTTTTTATTTTTTCTCTCTCTTCCCTTCTTGATTCTTATGTCGGATTTCTTCTCTTCTTCCATTTAGAACCAAGAGGGTTGCATTTTTTTCTTTTATTTTTCAACTATAGTCCCTTTAGTTTCAATATATGGAAAACTAAAAATTCAAACAATTTTTTTTTGCAAATTCCAACCTAATAGCTGGATGCTTCTCTGCTCAATGAAAATCCCACATCAACACAATCAAAATAAAAAACAAAGACAAATATAGAATAAAACCAATGTGTAAGAATCAAATTGAGTAAAGAAATTATGTGATTCAAAAAAATAGGGAAAAGAAATTTGCACTTTGCGAAGCACAGTGCAATTGGGTGTTTTTTTTTAAATAATTACAGACAAATATACTTTTATAGCTTTTAATGCCAAGTAACGATGTTTCCAAGAAAATCAAAAGTTCAAGAAGCTAAAATCTCAGTGGTAGTAATCACAATCTTGCCCACATAAATTCAGATATATATAACTAGTTCCTATTTAAATAGATTCAGTTCTTGAGATCTATTTAATTGAAGTGATTCATGGAACTTGAAAGATGAAGGCAACAATTCTCTGAAGATTGGGTGGGCTTCCATAACATATCGATCATCCCTGAGTAATTTTTTTTCTATTTGATTGTCTTGAAAGATTTTCTGTCAATTTTTATATTATATGAATCAAATACTTTTATTGAGACAAGGAGAAGAGCAAGCAGTCCTTTCTAATAATAATAGGCCAAGAAAAATCATGTATGTTAACAAATTTAGGAACTTGTCAAAAGAGTTTATCAATTATGTAAATACATATGATTTATTGATTTTTAATGATACAAATTCTATGAGAAAAAAAACATAACTGCGGAAACACATGGGTTGCATGGCTAGTGAGTGATGAAGAGAAAAGACTCTTCACATGAAATTAGACAAGTGAGTAGTCATTTATAGAACAATCATGATACCCATCAAATGTAACTAGAGAGAAAAGGATTGCTACTAAAATACATGTGTGTCTATGCATATATATTAGTTTTATAGACTCGATTCAAATAATTGTATAGATACATCCCCCCCTAAAACTATAACTCAAAATTTAATCTTGAACAAAATAAGTAGTATTCTTATAAAATCAAAAGAAGTATGGGAGTACCAAACCTCATAACTTAAGAAAATTATTTATTATGCTGATCGTGACATGTGTAAGAAAACAGGTGCATAAATACAGAGAGAAATTGCAAGAAAAATAGAAAATGAAAAATAACGAAAGCAATAAAGAAAAAATATAAGTAAAAGCAAGAAAAATAAATTGAATAAATGAAATTCCATATATGGGGCTAACTATCTTTCTTAGTCATCAGATGACCTATTTATTTTAGTACAAAATGTTAGACTCATGATTGGTTAGCTCTATAAAGCTTTTCATAAACCTTAGACATAACCAATAAGGCTTTTTTTGGTCATATGCATCTAAGCAGAATTCTATTTTTTTACCTCTTGTATAATATATCTTTTAGGAGTATATAGCTGATTGTTTTTATTTTCAAAGACCTTAAAACATCTTATGAAGGATCTTAAAAAAAATTAATTTTGCCCTTCTAATCCTCTTGTGAATCAAGAGCACTAGTGTCATTAAAACCTTTGCTTGTAGTTGATAGTAAAATTAAGCAACAATATTATCGATTTTTTTTTATGTATAATGATGATATCAACTATGGTTGATCCATCGATGATTTTGATAGGGATAATGACATGACTATTAAAGAACATCTTGTACCATAATCCATGAAAAGCCAAGTCATTGGCTTCTACATTATTTTATCTTCTTGAAAAATATCTTTTGATAAGGTTTGTGGCGATAATATGATATAAAGTTAGAGTTATGTGTTCACACATATATTTTTTAGATGATTAGTTGATAATAAGTAGTGAGTGCTTAGTTACTATAACTAGTTTTGCTTTTAACTTCAATAGTATTTCTAGGCCTAAAACTAGCTTCAAGAGTATTTCTAGGCCTAAAACTAAGGTCTTTTGTTGAACTTGATTATTTATGCAAGAATAATCAAGCTAAATGGATAGTGTTAGTTTAATCAAGAAAGGCTTGGCCTTTAACTACTTTTTTCTAGCATGTAATGAGATTAAACTTAAATAATAATGTTCATTTACCAATTTGCATAAAAATAACTTTGACAATACATATTTAATTAAATCTATTTTATAAATTACATAAACATCTATTTTTAGCATGTACTAACATACTTAGCACAAGTAAAATACAAAGACAAACATAATTTTCTATGCAATTTTTTTTAGTACATAATTAAGACAAAAAACAATATTGCCATGCTCAAAGTTGGTTTCTTGTGCTAGCATACTGGAAACTGATCCTTATATTGCTGAAATATATAGTCTTAAAAACTTTCTAGGCCTTAGTGGGGCCAACACTAGAGTTTAGCCAGATAAGCTTTGACAATATATATTTAATTAAATCTATTTTATAAATTACATTAGCATGTACTAGCATAATTAGCACAATTAAAATACAAAGACAAATATCATTTTCTATTAATATATATCTTTCTGTAATTTTTTTGAGTACACAATTAAGACAAAACACAATATTTCCATGCTTAAAGTCGGTTTCTTGTGCTAGCATACTAGAAATTGATCCTTATACTGCTGAAATATATAGTCTTAAAAACTTTCTAGGTCCTGGTAGGGCCAATACTAGAGTTTAGCTAGATAAACTTTTATGTCTTCCAAGGTAATTTATTGCTTTTTTATCCTTTAAAACTAACCAAAGCAATTCCTTTTCAACAACTCAATAAAAGATCTTTTCTTCTCTATAATATTTGAAATTAACCTTCTTAAAAAATCAATCTTGCTAATATACAATTGTATTTCTTTTATATTTTAATGAAGATTTGCTTATATAATTTCTTGTGCCTTATTTTTGTCCATTTGTATGGCTTGTTGATGCACCACAACTCCTAGAACATTAATTGTCTACTTGCACTCCAAGGCATATTTTAAAGATTTCATTTTTAGGTTATGTATTTTCATACATTTAAAGGCAACACATAGTTAATCTAGGTTAGTGGATTTTGATTTGCCTTTACCACAATATTATAAATATAGACCTCTATATTGTGATTGACATATCATTAAAGATCAAGTTCATAACCCTTTGATATGTTGGACTAGCTTTTTTGAATCCAAAAGGCTTTAAACCATGACATTTGAATATTATTAGGAACATCTTATTTTATAATAAAGATATGATTATAATGAGAATGACTATCCATGAAATTTAGTATTTCATTGTCAAATGCTACATCGATTAGCATACTATCATTGCCATAGAATATTCATTTTTTAAAGCTGTAAAATTTATATTTCTAAAATCTATACATACCTTTAATTTCTCATTCTTTTTCCAAACTAACACTATATTGGATATCCATTCAGCATATCTTACTTACCTAATAAAACATGCTCTTAAGAACTATTTGATCTCTTATTTCACATGATTAATTATATTTAAAACTATTCTTCATAAAGGTTACTTGTGTGGCTTAAACGTATGCTTGATTGATAGAGGATATTTGACTAAACTTCTATCTAAACTAGATATTTCACTATGATTCCAAATGAAACAGTCTTTATAAGTATGTAGTAGTGCTACCATTTATTTTTAAAGCTCTTATAGTATACATGTACTTACAAAGATTGGTTTAGGCTCATTTTTAGTTCCTAAGTTAACCTTTATTAACATGTCATACACTTTAGCCTGTCTATGGTACATCTTGGGTGGTGCTAGTGGAAAACTTGTCATATTAAGCAGGATCAATTCATAGTCTTGACTTGGTTTCATTGAAAATTTTTTGTTTTATTTCTCAATACATCTTCAAGCTTCCTCAAAAGCTTTGAAGCAAGTTATTAAGTCATAGTGACTTACTTAATCCCTTGTTTCATGTTCTAGGCCAATGCCTTCCCATTACAGGTTACTTGGCTTAGCACAATCTATTGTGAGTCACTCCATGCATGCTATCCTCTTGCTAACACAAAAGTTAAGTGATGACCAGCTTTAATGATTAAGTATTAGGGCATGGTGTTAAGTGAGGTACTATTATCGACTAGGAGCCTCTATATTGGTACACCATTAAAGTTACTAATGATGTATAAGTTCTTGAAATGGTGGTTTATAGCCAATATTGGCTTAGGAAGTGCAAGGCCTAGGCCTAGTTGTGTTTTAACCACCATCTTTGACTAGTCGAGATCAACAATGGCTTCTCTTATGTATTATCTTCATAATCATTGTCACAACAAGGCATTTAGCTAGGCTTAGCTTCAAATAAGTATGCCAAGGAGAACACTATGTTAGTTAATATGACATCTTCATGGTCACTCACTTCTACTTTAAAAAGTTTTTTTAGTTTCTTTTTCTTTAATTCACTTTGGTCACCTATCTATTGCATTAGGACTAAGAAATATGTATGTTTATTCTTCTACTATAATATGTTATCGTTAAGAAGGGTTTCCAAACCTTTATCCGTTATACCATTATCTAGTAAGTTATTTGCATCGATAATCATATTGTTTTTATCATCTATTTATTATTCTATTTAGATGTGAGCATCTATTAAAGCCTTCTTATAACTTGTAAGCTTATTTAAAGTTTGGAAAATTTTGCTATTCTCAAGAATAATCAGTGTTATCTCTTGAATAACACGTGTTTATTCCTAATTTATTAAGGTGGCTTTCTTGATAGAATTTTGCTTTTGCTTGAGGACTAATGCCATCTTCTTTGAGTTATGCTAATATTATGGTGCTTGCCTCCTTTATTTAATCTCGTATATTGTTGGCCTAACATTTTGGACAACTTTATTATGTTTTTCTAGTTGTTGATTAATATCCCTTGCATTCACCTTGGTAGCGTATGATGCTCTTTTTACATGAGGTTGGCTACTTTTCACAATCTTTTTTACTATCTTGGTGATAACATTTTCTACTTTTCTTAAGATTTATTTATTGTTTATCTCTTTAGTAGATCATGGTCTATTAAAACCTCTTTACATAAGGTTAGTGTAGAGACAAGAACCCTCTTCAACTTTTCTAGCAAAGTTTATGGTTGTTTAAATATTCTATCTTTAACAAAGATCAAACTTTGACTAGTGGTGTTGTTTTGCATAAAAGTAGGTGAGAAATTGTTTAGTACTAATCTCTTGTTGTAACTCTTACAAGCAACCTTATTGGTGCTTAAGGTTGTTTTTTTTTTACTAATTTTCAAGTTTATTTCTTAGGCAACGTGTAAAGTTGAGCATCCTCTCCACTTACGAACAATCATTGTTCTTTAACAATTGACATGCAAATATTTATTTTCCATGTAAAACATGCATCTTATATTCCTTTATTTCTTAAATACAAGAATATTTCTCCGATTATATTATACTAAAATTGATTGATGGAATCAATCAAATATGATGTGGCTAGTAATATTGTTCACCTAAAATTTATGGACCATACCCTTAAACATGTATGACATGTCAATCATTTCAACCATTCAATTCAATTAAAACCATATATTAGAACTTCATAGATTGTCTGCCCAATATTATCCATAATCAACATATGAAGAACCATATCAGGAGAACATCTTAGACCAAATTTCAAGAAAATACTTAGAGAAAGAGGAGATTGACACCTTTTCCTAGACTTTGAAAAGGAAAGAATTCCTCTTCAAGATGACTATATTAACCTTAAAACATGAAAAAACAACCACTAACTATCTAGTATTGTTACTGCTAAATATATCAAATTGTTAGAGAGAATAGAACACTAATTTGGTGAACAATGGCGGCATCAAAATATTTTTGATGTAATTCAAGTATAGAAAATTTCATTCAAATCCTAACATGGATCTTTTGGCTTATCTCTCCCTATTATCATTGAAATCTAGCAATGTAGTATGAAATTCATACCATTATTTTGCATGATTTGGCTATAATAAATGGCTTTTACTAGTAAGTAAAGAGCTTTATACTTTCAAACAAATTGATTCATGTCCTTTCAAGGACTTAGTATTGGGCGCACTTGAATTCAACATGCTAGTAAAGAGAGGGAAAGAAAGAACCAACCTTCATACCTTTAAAAAAACATGCTTTTTATTATATACCTGTCCTTTTAAGGACTTAGTATTAGGCGCACCTGAATTTAACATATTATTCAAGAGAAGGAAATAAATAATCGACCTTCTTACCTTTAAAAAAAGTATGGATTTTATTTTATACTGGTATATAAGGGCCTCATATGTTCTAAATCTAAAAGGCCTACCAAATCATACCTGAAAGTGACAATAACTTTGAAAAAAGGTAGGAACATAACTTTAGATCCATTCATATTGAGTCATATCTATAGGATGTTAAAAGAGTGTCATATAAGATGTAAGGAAAAACCTTTCATAATGAAAGCAAGTATTTATAGAGTACTATGATGGGTGGAAGTATAAGCAACTGCCTACTTCCCTCGGTTTAATGATGTAAGGATAAATCTTGACTAAAACTCTATTTATATACAGAGAATCCAACTACAATTTAGCTTTCTTAATTACCTTTTAGGAATTAAATAAAAATCCCCCTAAACCTCACTAACAAGAGTGATGTAGAAATATTATTTTGGTCATTATGAGGATAATACCTTAATAGGTATTGCTTCTTCAATGTTAAAGGATATATGTTAAGAGAAATTTTATAGTATAGAAAACCATCCTCACTTATAGGGATCTTCACTTCATATTGGTGATATATTCAATTTCAAAGAACAACTATTATTCTTATGAGCCCTATAGCTTTCATCTAGGAGAAATGCAACTAGGTTTAGTCCCACCATATACCTTTTCTAATGCTCTATAGTGTAAGCATAGATGGTTAAGGTAGAATCACTTTTAAGAACCTTAAGCAAGTGAAAGAGGTAAGAGTAAATTAGAAATTTCTTTTGTTTTCCTACTAAAGGTTTTCACATTAACAATGGGTCATTAATCAGGGTAAATATTAAATTGCATAATAAAACTAAGAACTTCATTTATAATGCCTCATTAACATAGAAACAAAGTTCTTCTTTAGTAAAATATCAATAGGTAAGGAAGCAAGAGAAATATCTTTGAAACTGCAACTCCGATATTAATTTAAAGACATGTATATAAAATTTCAGGTAAAAACATTTATACTTTTTTTTTATGATCCTTTATTGTATCTCATGTTTTTACAACACTTTATTTATACAACTTTTTAACTTATGTTTTTTCCTCAAACTCAACTAATAGTCGATCCTATCAACCCCTTAGATTTACCTATATTTGATGAGGTAAAAACAGACGACTCTTACTATTATATTAAGGACCAGGTTTACGGTAAATGTTTTCAATCAAAGTACTTTAACTTTGACATGTTTGATTTAAATTTGGTCTTATCATGTTTTTCTTATATATTATAGAAGTTAGTTACTTCTTCTTTTATAGTTACTTTTATAGAAATAATGGTCGAGGTTTGTTATGCTCGTTGTTTTTTGCTAAGGTTTTTTTTAACATAAAAGGTCTTACCTCATACTATTATAGTGATTCCTAAGGTTCTAGTTATTGAAGTTGTTGAAACACCACCCTCTTTTACTATTGATCATTTTAAAAAGATTCAACTAGATCTTAATGTTACTAAGAGAAATCCTCACCACCTGTTGTTGTCGAGCCTAACTACACTCTATCACATGTCATTCCTTAACAAGTTGATCTTGCTATGATGTTGCTAGAGAAAGAAAATCAACCTATTATTATGGTTAGATCTTCTAAGCTCTCAATGATGAAATATCTCAAGGTGCATGCCCTTAATATTAAAGGTGAATGAATCCCGGTGAAAGCTACTTTTGCCAGGATAGATGTCTTGTAAAGAAAACATCATTCTAGTTTAGAAGAGAATAGCAACTCAGATAGAGGAAAAAAGAATGATGACACCAATACAACTACTTCAAATGATATTTAACTCTCACCACCAATTGATGTGATAAGTGATCATATTCCTCTACTTCTATAGCATAACGTATATATAAAAGATAATTAGGTGGAGAATATACCAATAGTCAATCATGTCCATGTTGATCCAACAATTATAGATCTTAAGAAGTATTCAAGAGATGAACTTATTCCTACCTTTATAGTCTTTGAAGATCAAGATACTAATAGTCTTATGCCCCATGTTTTTATATAATAGACATTAGTACTAGGACTACCAACCATGAAAACTCCTTCATCTAACTAATATATAAGTTTTAGCTATTGACTTAAGCCATGATTTATTTTTAGTTTTAATGTTAATAAAATTTTTTCCCGTTATATGCCCAAGGAGCTTTGGACAATCTCTTTTCTCAAATAATTTCCCATACACCATTGGAAACTTCCCCTCCTTAATAAGGATAATGAATTGAAAAAGATTTTATTGGCACTGTCAAATAAGTTATGGCTTTACTTGCCCTAGGAAAGAGTGTTTTGGAAAATCAAACCACCAATAATTTCCTATAGCAGCTTCTAAAAGGTGTCCTCTACAAAAATCCCTAGGTTATAATAGATCATAATCTATGAAAACCTTGTTATAGTTGCAAGAAAGTGTTAATCTCTCAATCAACATTGAAAGGTTTACAAAAAGGATTTTACATGAATATAGATCTTTTAAAAAACATACCAACTTTAAAGGAAGTCCTGGAATGATGAATATTTAACTACTCAAGAGGCTAACTAGTCTTTCAAAGACATCTCAATACAAGCCCAATCTCAAAAGGCTAAAGTGGCTTATCTAATATAAGAATTAGTCAGGGTTGGAGATGAGCTTTCTGAGGTTAAAACTAATATAACTCTTTAAACAACTAAAACTAGAAGTCATTTCCCATAGTAAACATTTTCAAATTATACACTGAATTTAAAGTTTACAAAAATCTAATTTCATATATTTTGATTATTCTTTAATTTTTTAACAAGCTTGTTCTTTATGATCTAGTTTACTTAATTACTAAACTTAAATTCTTGTTGTAGAGGATAAACATGAACATATGCTAAAATATGAAACAAATCCTAACCATAAGGCCTCAATTAAAATCAATGTAAATTTAGAGTGATTTTATGCTTGTGATCTTTAGATTGGTCATTCGACTTCTTCAAAAGTATTATTTTTTAATATTATCTTTGTGTAAATACATTTTCCCATCTTGATTTACTAGATGATATGCACCTCTTTTTAGCACTTGGGTAACAAAATATGTACCCTCCTAGTTAGGGAGGCTACCTATGAAATTTTGGATCTTTATGACCAATTGGTATTATAGTCTTCCCTACTAGATCACCTATTGACAAATTCTTTGATCAAATATGTTTATTGTATGCTTTTTTGACATTTCTTTTATGTGCTAATAAATGGTTTAGTGCATGGAGTCATACCTCATCAAAATCCCCTAACTCTACTAACATGGTTGATTGATAACGTAAATATCCACATTATATTGTACAAGCATTTTGAATGATATTATTTTGAATTACATAGATAACATGACATCATTGTCATATATTAGAGTAAATGGTGAGGTTTCTAAAGAAGTCTTCTATAAAGTCATATATGCCTATAGTACTTTAAATAAAGCATCATATCAAGATTTAGGATTGTTTCTTACTAATTTTTAAAAGTTGACATGGTTTTGGTGGTGAATTTTGCATGCACATTTGCTTCAGCATACTATGGAGTACAATAAACTATCTTAAATCCATATTGTTGTGTAAATTACTTCACATTTCCCCTGTAACAATGGAAAAATTTTAGGATTATTGGTGACAAGAATCCAGAGGGTGTGCCGAGGATCATAGAGAAACGTAATGCTAATCACGGACCACCCTAAACTTCAAGCTCATTGGAGATTAACGACAAACAAGTCGTTTTCGCTCATGAGAAAGTGGGGAAATTTATGGCAACTTGTGCCGCCGCCACCATTCCATGAGCAATCCACAACGATCTCCAACTCAGTTTGAATGGATTAATGTTGTCGTTATGACTTTGTTTTTTTTTTTTCATTTAAAAGGTTTCTCAATCAAACTTTTTTTATTTTTAAATATCCACTATGTAAGTCATATTTTCATGATTATTATATCTTTTTATCAACTATTGTTATTAACATGTTAAATAATGTTAAATGTCGCTAATAAAAAATTCTGTTTTCAATAATTTAAATGGAGAGATAAAAAATATTAAAGATAAGTAGATTTAAATAGATATATTCATTAAAACTAATAAAAAATCATTCACTATAATATCACATATCTATTACTACAATTTCGACAAAGTTAAGATTTTACATATAAAGATTTGACTGAAAAAAATCATTTAAATACTAGATTGTATTTTCAATAAAACATGAGGATATTTTTTTTTTAAGAAAATAAAAGGAAGAACCAGAGTAAGTTTTTCAAAAAAAGAAATCTAAAAGCCAAAATATACATCAATAAAATATCATATGATTTAAGCAAATCACATATGCCATTATTAAACTATATTAATAATAATAACTTATAAAAATATGATGCAAAAAAAATATAACTTGCATGATTAATAAATACTAAAATGACTTTTAAGCACGTAAACAGATTAACAGAGTAGAAAATCCTACTACGCAATTAACCCCAATTTCAAAGCCATTGACTAGGTAGCATGCCACTGGCCACCTCGTTTATTTGTTTATCCTCACGCCAAATTTGAATGCTTCTTGATTAGGTCCACTTGCAATTTATTAACATGTTAAAAATAAATTTTAAAAAATAAAAATAATATTATTTTAATATATTATCAATTAAAAAAATATACTATCAAAATCAATTGCATAGTCTGAGCTCCAAGACAGTAATGCTTACCAGCAGCGTACGCTATTGTTCGTCTACTGTCTCCGTCATCTTTGAGTTATTCTTAGTCAAGATTCCTTGAGTCAATACCCCAAGAAGTAAACACCCTTAATTTTTTTTTTCTTTTTTTTTTCTACGTTAACCGTTCTTCTTATTGGATTGATGAGCGATTAGGGCAGTACTTATCATTAATAAGTTTTCTACTGCCTTAAAATTCTTTCTTAATTTTAATTTTTCTTTGTTTAAACGCGAAAGGAGTCCTTATATTACGTTATCAAAGTAAATTATTCCAGGAAAACCTAAATGATGTGATGAATTTAATGTACAAACATTGTCAACTAGACATGAAACACAGTGTGTTTTGGGTTTTTTAATTCTTATAAATTTTATTACTCTATGATTGAATTAAAAAAAAAAACTTTTATCCTTCCATGTTGTATTACCTAGGAATTAATCCTTATAGATATATTATGCTGATGTTTAATTTTGTAAATAGGAAAAACTGTTTTTTTTTTTATCAATTTTCAATTTTCAATTTTCATCCTTTTATTTTTAATTTTTTAATAATAAAATTATTTTTTTCAATAAAATCCAACATCAACCCAATATCGATTTTTTTATATAAAAATAACTAAATAAAAAACAAAGGAAAATAAACTATTAAGCTAAATCTCTAAACAATGAATTATAAAAAAAATAAAATTAGCATTACATTTCACAATGCCATTCTTTTTATGTTTGTTAATAAAGAATTTGAATAATTTTGACGATGGCTCCAATTTGTTTTTACTATTAATTAACACAAGCTATATTTCTTTGATTACGACCAATAGATGACATTGGATCATTCCTTTCTGTAAAGTAAAATAATTAATGTTATTTTAATTAGGTCGTTTTAAGATTTTTTTGTCAACGCACATGCCATGATCATTCCTTGCTTAAGAGTTTTTTTTTTTTTTTAAGTTTTCTAATTAGGTCGTTTTAAGTTTTCTATTTAAACAATTTTTCTTTACGGCTTAGCTGTAATTTTAGGGTTTGAAAAACTATAATTTCTTTTGTATTTTTTTCTGCTATAATTGCATATATAATGTATTCATCCTCATCTCAAATTATTCGAGGGGATGCCATTTTTTTCATTAATGCATGTATAAATGAATGGAGAATTCCTGTATGCCAGTTCTTGTCTAATTATGAAAAAAAAATACAAAAAAACAAGATTATTGGGGCATGGATGCATCAATATATGGTACACCCAATTGTCAACACAACACATTATATCGATATTAATTATGCTGTGTTATTATGTTTTAACATGTGCTTAATTTGAATATAATGTCGTTGCATTTATCGGCGTAAGCTGAATAATATATTTCTAGTTTTGGTTTAGCCATGTTTCTCCTTTGCTTATGCCAAGCTTCCATGATTTTTATTTTCTATTTGATTTTGTTTATGGCCTTTCTTTTTATTTCTATAAATCCCTTTATTTTATTGGAATTTAATTTTGTTTGTTTTAAATGTCATACATATGTTTGCTCATTTGCTTTCTTATTAATCTCTATGTGTCATTATATTATTTCTAATTGGTTAAGTATTTGTTATGCTTGGGAGTAGTTGCTCTAATTACTTGTAATATCCTTGTGTATATCATTCACTACTAGAAAATTAATAAATACAAAGGAAAATATCGAGGGAATATTTTCATTAGAAATTTACCGACGACAATATTCCCTCGGTATATACCAAGGGAATTACAGTGGGAAACAAAATAATTAAAATAAAGCAAAAAAAATAATGACGTGATAATTTTACCAACAGAATTACTGATGGATGTCGGTAAAATCCATCCGTAAAACCCTTGGTAAACTATGAACACTGTTCATCATGTCAATTACAAAGGGAATTACCGACAGGATTTTCCGTCGATATTTTCTAGAGAGCTCTGGAACTATTCACTTTCCAATTGCACTGTTAATTACTGTTCTTTACAGACAAAATCACTGATGAACTAAAGAGTCGTCAGTGTTATTTGGTGGTTTTCTGAAAAATTTAGATTAAATTAAAATTAAAATTAAATATTATAGACGGAATCACCGACGGATTGTAAAGTCATCGGTGATATTTGGCGGTTTCTAAAATTTTTTTATTAAATTAAAAATTTTAATTAAATATATCAGATGAAATCACCCATGGAATGATTAAAAATATTAATATTTAATTATCCGTAGGTAAAACCGTCGGTAAAACGTCCCAATGAAAAGTATAGAATCCCTAATTTCACAACAGACCCGTCTCCTTTCTTCTTCTTCTTCTTCTTCTTCTTCTTCCTCTTTCTCATATGTAAAAAACATCAATATTCATTTCTTTTTCTTCTCTTCTCTCCTCAACTCCTCCATGATCAGGTATGTCTTCTTTTCCTTTCTTCTTTTTTCTTCTCAGTTTTTTTTTAATTAGTATATACTTTATGATTTTTTTTTCTCTTATTATCTTCACTTGTAACTACATTAAGGTAATATTTTTTTTCGTGCTTGTTTCACTATATTTGTTATTTTATTTTATTTTTAATTGTTTTTGTTATTAATAATTGTATGAATGTTGTTGTAGGATTTGTTTTTCATATTAGATCAATTTTTAGTTGATTTATTTATAGGATTTTTAAATATTTTTCATATGAATTTTTTTAGTTGAATTTATTTGTTGCAAATTTGTTTGAGTTGATTTTCTTCTTCTTTTTTCCAAGCATTTTGAGTATTATAGAGTGTTGATTTATATTAATTTAATTATTTTATAGTTTTGTAAAATAGATTTTTTAAAAATATTTTTAAATAATTACTGACGAAATTACATACAGTATTTGCTGAGGAAAATACCGACGATTGGAGCGGGTAATGTTTTTTTGCTCCCTTTTTCCTTCAGTAAATCCATTGGTAATAATATTTTTTTATTACCAATGGACTTACCGACTGACAAAAAATTACCCACACAAGATTCATTGATGAAGCATTTCTATCGGTGATTTCGTTAATAAATTAATTACCAACTGAATGATAGTGCAAATACCAATAGATAATTCCGTCAGTAAATCTAAAAATTATGATAATAATTTTTGTTCTTTGTTTAGAAGATTGGATATGAAGTAATTTTCTTGTACCCATAACAATACACTTTTTTTTTTTGATTTATGTGGGGTGTCAGGGCCAGCTTGCGCGCACCACGACTATTCCCCACGGCCCACTGGACATCCTGCAAGCCCAGGGGCAGGTAAGGCACCGCGGGGGTGACAGGCGTGCACATAGAGGATCGAACCCGGGACGGGGACGGAACAAGTCACACGGTTGACCACAACAGCTAGACCATCAAGTGTAACAATACACTTTTTACTTTGGGTTTGAATGAGAAAAGAATGGTGTTCCCGTAGGCTCTATTTTGAATTAGCACTCACAAAGCCTTGACCCTCGGGGAAAGATTACTTGGATGTGATGGGTAACCAATGGGATTATCCCCTGGTCCATGCTTTGTCAACCTGGTAAGACTTGGATGAGGATATATTCTACATTGTAATTTTATATTTTTAAATATTAAATTTTATAAGTAAATAACAACATATTGAATAACAAATTAATTGTTGTGGGATTGTTTATATTTTAGTCAAACAATAATAAATAATTATAAAATAGTTATGATATTCATTTTATATTTTTAAAACATGATAAAAATGAGATTTTGTCTTTTTAGAAAATATACAAGAAAAAAACCTTTAGGATTTTTCCATATGCACAAAAACAAAACATATATTTTTTGTTTTTTTTTTAAATGAGGGAAGTTTTGAATTTTTTGGATTTTTTGAAATTTCAGAGAAAAACCAAGTATTTTAATGACTGATCTGTATCTTACAATGTAAGTTTACAGCCCAATATTAAATGAAATTCTTTAAAAAAACACATTTTGTATTTTTTTTTGAAATCTTTGAGAAAAATAAAGAATTTTTAATACTGGGTCTATATCTTATAGTGTAAGTGTACGACCCAATATTAAATAAAATTGCTAGAAAAATACGCGAGGAACCTATAAATAATCTTACAGAGAAGTCCATTTGATGCAAACTCAATTTTTAGATTCCGAACTTAAAGTCCTATCAACCTACCAAATTGAAGTAGAAAAGAGCTCATATGAGAGAGATGATTTTTTTAAGACATCCCATAAATTCTGTCAACATAAAGGTAATCGTGAAAAAACAAGTCCAACTTACTTCCAAAGCATCCAAACCGACATGACAATTATTTCTTCATATGGAAAAGGTCTTTAATTGGGAATTTTAACTATTTTAAGTTCAAAGTCAAAGCTTTAAGATTTTATGCAAGACTATTTTATCTTCTTTTTAGGAAAATAATAATTGTACTACTTGAATGTAGATTGTCTACTTTGAAAAGGATAATTTTTTTAGGATACAAATGGATTGGAGGGATGAAGAGATTAGGATTTCCTATCAAATAAAAAGAAAAAAAAGAAAGAAAGAGAAGCGTAGCCAGAAAGAAGAAGAAAACTCCATTTTTTTCTCTTATACCCAAATTTATGTTCTCATTTGTTCTCTTTATTACTTTTTCGATAGACAAGCAAGGTTAAATTATTTTTCTTGGTTGAAATGATACAAAAACTTTTGAATTTAAAAAACTGTGAGATCTATTGTATCTTTTCTTTTTATTTTATACGATGAATATGAATATTTTTCTATTCTTATTTTCTATGATTGTTTAGTTTGATTGATAGTGTGAACTTTAAATTATATGTTTTTTTTTTTGTTAATGATACATTTTCTTCTTCACTTTTATACAATTTGTTTTTTATGAATTCTATGTGTCAATCATCTATGTATGTAATCAATAAAAATAGGCAAATGAAATGTTTTCCCATGTATTCTTAACTTTTTTATGGAATTTCTAAGTGAAAAAATAATATTATTTGAAATGTCAATCATCTATGTATTTGTATTCTTAATCAATAAAAATAGGCTCAAAAATAAAGGTTTGTGGTATTTTGGTGTAAGAAATATCAAATAATATTATTTTTTCACTTATTTTAGCAAAAAAAAATCCTTGATAAATATCATTAGAATAAATAAAACCCAATTTATCAAGTTCAAAAAACCCAAAACTACTAAAAAACAGGAAAAATTAAAAAGTTGAGAAAATATTTTTTTTTTAGTTTCATCTATTTTTCTAGGTAAGAAGAAGGTTTAAAACAAGTACCATTAAATTTTTCTCATCCTATGAAACACGGTGACATAAAAAATGATAAGTTTCATCACCGAAAAATACCCCAACAAATAATTTTTTCTCTTCTCAATAATTTTAGGTAACTTTTTCGTCTTTCTCAAAATTAAGGATAAAAAATAAATAAATTTTTGAATCAAAGTAAAAGTTATCAAGAATGTGGGACTAGACTTCTTTTTTTTCCTTAGTTTGTTTTATATTATAGTCTTTCATCTTTTAATTTGGTATTGTTTTTTATAATTTCAAATCTAAATCTGTTGGCGAAGGATAAAAAATAGAAAACAAATCGGTTGCCAATCTAGACAGACGCCTCCTCCAGTAGTCAGTCACTATTATTCCTTTTCAATTATTTAGCAGGCAGGAACATATCTATTTTATTTTTATCGTGAGAGATCACCCCAAGGCGGACGCTTATTAACGTTTCAGCATCATTCGACATCTGAATCCGTCTTGGTCTATAATTCTGGTTGGTCAAGACCGGCAAGTGAAAGAAAACGCCTGAATCTTTTGGGAGATAGACCTCATTGAACACATGCGGAGGGAAAATGTTAATTATTGGAAAGGGCAACAACTTGTCATACTGGGTGGCTAAAGTCACGGGAGCTTAAATAACTCTCTCTCTCAAGTTGAATATACTGGGTCTATATATTCAACTTGAATATATATGTGTACACGTTGATGATATATTAACTTGGACATGTGTACAAGTTGAATATGCAAGTTGAATGAATATATATATATATATATATATATATATATATATATATATATTGGTTGACTTAATTATCAGTGAGTTATTGGTTGAAGAAATACATCTTTAGAATAACGACAAACAATTTATTGTTTATCAATTTTCAATCGAAGAAGAATATCGTGTTATGACATCTACTACCAAAGAGATTGTTTGATTACATTGGTTACTTGCAGATATGAGAGTTTTTCTTTCTCATCTCACTCTTATGTATTGTGACAACCAGAGTTCTATTCAGATTGCTCATAATTCGGTTTTTCATGAACAAACTAAGCACATTGAAATCGATTGTCGTCTTACTCGTCATCATCTCAAGTATGACACCATTACTTTGCCTTTTGTTTATTTTTCTTACAGATTGCAGATTTCTTTACCAAGTCGCATTTTATTTCCTGTTTTTGTTTTCTACCTAGTAAACTCTCAATACTTATAGTCGCCGTATCGTGAGTTTGAGGGGGGATATTAAGAAATATAAGATTGTTTTGTTTTATTGTTTATTAATGGTAGAATAATCTTTTCATTTTCTTTTCAATTTACTTTGTTTAGCTTATATATTGTCTCTTTGTATTTAGGTTAAACTGATCTATTTTGATTATTTAATTGTAGTATGGAGGATCAATGAAACCTTAGCTTCCTCTTTTCTTATTTTTTGTATTTCTTTTTATTTCTTTAGAGATTGTTTAACAATATATATATATATAGAGCGATTACCATGTAAAAACATCAGAATAACTTACAATAAAATAAAATAAGAAGTACCCATAATATTAAGATTAAGAAAGGAAAAGAATAACATCACAGAACTAGTAGCCATTATCTGCGGAGAGATTTATTTGTCCAATTTCGAATTTCATAAACGCTACGAAGAAAATAAGTTTATTACCTGCAGTGTATAAGAAATTTTGGTCACTACACTTTTAGCCAATCAAATAATGTGCAGAGTCAAGGAGAAACATGAGTCCCAATCTGGTTGAACATTGCTGAAAACTAAATTATTCCTTAATAGCCAAATACTTCATGCTATGTCAAAAGAGAAGATACCAAGCTCGTTTCTGAAATCTGCCATGGACCAGTGTAGGCCACTGGAATATCAAAAGGTTCAAGGATCGTGGTATACACCAGCAGACCCCCACCACGATAAGAATTTTGCCCAAAGCAGCCATGTACTTGAGCAATGGAATAAAAGATGATCAGTTGCCATCACTGTACACTTCTCTCGCTCTCTCTCTTACTGTCACAGAGAAAATTTTATGCTATAATCTTTTGTCAAATCCTTTAAGTTTACTAAATTGAATTTTATTTTCGATTACACTGAACTTAAATAGAAATTTGCAATTCAAGTATAAAAACAATGAGTCTTCTAATGAAAGCACAACTCCTCTTCGTCGGAATTCATAAAAACCATCTAGCTTGTATACAGATAGATTTATCGTTACTTCAATATTTATACCATGGTACCTAGAAATGGAGGATTAAACTTTCCTTCCCCTTCTCATAATTATGAACTCGAAATCAGGATCTGTCAATTGAAATGATCCATGTAGAACAATTAAAGTAGAGTATTACATTAACTTCCTTAGAACAATCTTTATTTAACAAAGAGTACAGAAAACTGGAAGCATGCTTTCACTTCTTCTGGTAGCTTAAGAAATAATATTGTCAAGGTCTGATCTAGCCTTCAATACAACCTCCAATGGATGGACTCTGGACATGAGTGTCGCTACCTTCTCATCCATGTTAATTTCCTTACCATCAACCGTATCCCATTCAAAGCATTGAATCAACGAACCCAGAGTCAAGGTCATTAATCTGTGAGCGAGGCCCTCCCCGGGACAAGATCTCCTTCCCAATCCAAATGGCATTACCTTGTATGCTTCAGCTTTTCCATCCAGAAACCTTTCAGGCTTGAAATTTAAAGGGTCATCCCACACCTTAGGGTCTCTCTGAATCGACCATGCATTTGCAAATACCATTGTACCAGGAGGCACATCGTATCCTCCAATGGTACAATAATCGGATGCCACATGTGGCACTAGCATAGCTGCCACTGGATACAATCTTAAGTTCTCAGAAATGATACCTTGAAGGTAGTGTAGTTTTGATATGTCTTCTTCTTCAATCAAATGGTCTTGTCCAAGTTGAGTGTCTAATTCTTCTTTGGCCTTCTTTAGTACATGTCGATTATTGAGCAGATTGCAAATTGCCCATTCCAAAGATGCAGCTGAAGTCCTAGTTCCTGCAACTGCCATTATCTGCAATAAATAGTTCAAAGCTGATCATTCATTACAATTTTTAAAATGACTAGGATGGAAATTTTATAATCTTGTTGAGCAAGATTGCAAATGTGAATTGAATTGAAACTAACCAGAATTAGGCCTTTGATTATTGAATCAGTATAGTATTGGGGTTGTGTTTCCTGCAAAGCCAGCAAATGGTTCACCATGGTGTTCCGCTCCCTGTCAGCACGATGCTCTTCAATCAGTCTTTGCAAGAACAAATCCATGTTCTTACTCAATGTTTTCATTCTCTTAACAAATCCATTATAATCAATATTGCTCAAAATGGGAAACAAGTCTCCAAGATGTGCCTCCTTAGCAAACTCAGCATACTGATTCATCATATCTCTAAACTGCAATGCGTCCTCAAGTTCACTCACATCTTCACCATAGTACCGCTTTCCGGCAAGCATTGTCATTACTATGTTAAACGTCAGGTCCAAAATCATGGACCTTAACTCTACCTTCCCGGCATTTTCTCCAGATACACGAGAAACCCTCTTCATTAAATTCTTGACTTCTTTTTTACGAAGTTCTTGAAACCCATTGAGTCGTTTCGGTGAGAAGATCTCATTATTGCCTATGCGGCGAAGGTTGCGCCAATGATCGCCGTAGTTGGCTGCACCCATGGTAGTGAAGTTGTAATTCAAGTACTTTCCATGGCAGAAAGGAGGACGATTGGCCAAAATCACATCATTCTTGGTGAAGCATTCTTCAACAGCTTCCGGTGAATTTACAATGACCACGAAGCGGGAACCGAATCGAAGCGACATGATTGGGCCATATTTTTGGGAGAGGTTGTGGATGGTTCTGTAGATAGGTTGTTTCATGAGATGAAGATGGCCTATAATTGGAAGAGCGAACGGGCTCGGGGGAAGATTCTTGTATTCTTGCTTTTTTGTTTTCAACAAGAAATTCAGAGCAAGAATTACAAAGGAAATGGTAAGAACTAAGAACGTTATGCTCTCTTCCATTTCCTTTGGCTGTGGGATTCAGTATAATTTGTTCCAACCTTTTACAGACACGAATATATATGTAGAATGATTACATTATATATCTATTGTGGTGACAATCCTGTCCCTAACGCCCTGGTCAATAATCTCTGCTCTATTACGTAAGCTAAGAAATTTAGAGCGCAACAGGTCGCATTACAACACCAGCAGTCTACCAGTATCACAAGCCAAACTTGACTGCATAATCTAGACTCAGTCAATTTGTCTTAATTTGAAGGGGTCAATAACCCTGGTTTATCTTACTTTAAATTAATCGGAGAATTGTTTTTCTTATCGGAGACATATTCCAACATCGAGTTTCAATATCATTTGCTTTTTCAAAGGCAACATTGAACAAAGAGCTGTCCACTAATGCCAATTTTATGTTAAAGCACAATTGATTTCACATGTTTTTGTCTAAAAATAACGTTGCTTGGTTTGTTTAAATGTTTACACTGAGATTTACAATTTTCTTAATAAAAATTTCATTTTTCTTTTATTAATGCTCAACAACAAATTATTAGGCATTGTTTTTCCTCATGATAACATCAGGGCCTGTTTTATTTTTGCGGTGTATAGTGAACACAAACGTATCCTAAGTTATAAAAAATAATCCCAGCACAATGCAACAAACATCGAACAAGCCTCAATGGAATTTGTGTATATATATATTCGAGTGTGTATCATTGTTTATTGATTTATTGCATTTTTTCCCCTTTCTTTCGATTTGTTTTTCAAATATTCTTTGTATATTCAAAGGTAGGGCTTCGAGTGTCTAAACTGATGAAGTTTTAGTATAAATGTAATTTGTATATATATATATTCAAGTATATTGTTATAGAATACTATTCCTTTTTTGTCCTTAAAGTCAAGCAAATTATCAATAGAGAATGAAATGATAGGCGAACAAAAAAAGGTAATCAAGATAATAGAGGATAAAATAAATATAATGGAAGACCAAATAAATAAGAAAAATTGATGCAACCATATTATTAGATAGTTCTATCTATATTTATCTAGTATTTTGCCCATGTTTTATATATAAATTGTCTTGATATTTTTTGTTTTATATTTTGAAATTACTTTTGGATGTAAGATTTATAAAAGAGTAATTTGAAGATAAAGTTCAGACCATGTTCTAACTCGTGTCGAATATTGACAGATTTGACCTTTGATCAATATTTTATGCGGAACTTAAGTTGTAGAGGTCAAAATCAAGTGATTCCAATGGAATTATAAAGCTAACATCCATACATTTCTATACATATATGGCAAGAAAAAAAAACATGGAAATCACAGCTTTCAAAGATAAGTCTCACATTTTGCTAGTTTTGACCTTTGACTATTTCAACTTGAATATCTTAAGTTAAAGAAGTTCATTTGATGCAAACTCAATTTTTTAGATTTCTGACTTAAAAACCTATCAACACACCAAATATTAGTAGAAAAAGAGCTCATATATGAGAGATATGATTTTTTTAAGACAACCTATAAATTCTTTCAGCAGACAGGTTTTGTGAAGAAATAAGTTCAACTTACTTCCCAAACATCCAAACCAACATGGAAATTAAAACAAGGTGCATGATGTAAGGATTTGGCCAACATCATTCAAGTACAAAACTAATTTAATGAAAATTATTTAAACACAAAAATCTCATCAAAATATTCATCCAAATCAACCATAAACCAGAATAATCATTCATAATATTCTTATGGTTCGAAATGGACCTTTTAAAGTGAAGGAGGTGGACAAGAAAAAGGCTTTAATAGTAGCTAAAAGTGGTGAAATAATGTTGGAAATCTTAGCAGCAACAACTTAGGTTGTGTCACGTTGTTCGATTAAACTGTAAGGAACGAGGAAGAGTGGTTTGGTCTGCAAGAAGAACAAACTCTTCTTCTTGCCAATGGTAGTGGAGGTGTCTGTCATATCCCTCCAGGGAGAGAGACCTGACCATTTAAAGGTCAACCTTTTTTTGCCCTTGATGCTATTGTTTTTAGAAAGCCTGCCTTGCAATGCATCGTTGAGCTTATTGGAGGGAAGAGAATGAGGGTGGCTATATTCACAGACTGCACCACCTTATCTTTTTCCTATTTCTAAAGATGTTGCTCACCTCCCTTTAGTGAGAGAGAATAGTGGTCGAGAATTTTTAACTGGCCTGTTATCTTTTCTACTAGCAGTTTTGTTTTTCATTTTTTTTTTATTGTTTTCTATTAGATTTGTGGCTGCCATGAGTTGCTATATTACTAGGAATGTTATGAGGAAGCTTTTGGTGGTTGAAATGGTGGTGTAAGTGGCCATAATTCGACGAGGGAGGTAGTGTGGTGGCTGGGTTAGTTTTGTTTTGGGTTTTTTGTGGGAGAGATAAAGTGTAGTGGCTAGGTTTTTTTTCTCTAAAAACTTTCTGCTTAATGGGTGGCCTCCTAGGGTTTTTTTTTAAGTGTCATTTAAGAGAATAAGATGGAGGTTAGGGTTTGTTTTCATCAAATGGTGACCTCCCTTGTTTGTAAGACCCCTCTAGTATTTATAGGCCTTTTTATTTTGATTTTTTTTTCAAAATAAAGAACAACATCAACATCAATTTGATGCAAAACATTTATCAAGCATTTTAGAATGGATGTGTTAATAGATGAACACGTCGAAAACATCTTTTTAAATTTTGAAATTTTTCAAAAAAAATTAAAAATCTAGAAAATGACACAAATGCATCAAAAATAATTTTTTTGGATTTTTTTGTTGTTTTTTATTTTTGAAAAAAAGGAATCAAAATTGGGTTATGAATTGTTAGTAAAATATAATTATGCATGTTGATCCTTGTTCATAAATTCATGACTTAACAAAAGACTTTAAATTTCAACGACATTAACAAGATCAAGTCTTATAGAGAGAGTAGTAATAAGATCTCAAAATCACTTTTCAAGCATTTAAAAATATACAAATTACAATCATTATAGGAAAGAGTTTATCCAATGACAGGAAGCTTTTCACTATAACCCTTTCCTCTATAAAAATAAGGTGAGACTAACTCATCAGGTTTTTATTTTAGTTTAAGAAAACATAAATGAATGATCATGATATGGGTTGTAGGGGGAATCAATAATAGTTTCCAATATCTATCAAATATCTTGAGATGTGCTTGTCAATTGCTTAGATATTATTTATATCATTATGCTACTAGTTAATCATTTATGCCTTTTAAAAAGGAGAAACTTTATAATAAGAACTTAACCTGGAGAGGAGGTAGATAATAATCTCATAAAATCAAGTGGAGTGTGAGGATCTAAGGCCTCAAACCCTAAGAAAATGTTATCTACTTCAAGTTACACTATATAAGGAAAAGGACGGGTTTATAGAGAAAGGAAGGGAGGAATTACAAGAATTAAATGTATTAGAAAAATACTAAAAACAATAAATAAAGTTCTAAATAAAACAATAAAAATTAGAAGAAAAAAACATAAATTCTTATTGTAATTACATATGTCAAGTTCACCATCGTACATAGTGACTAATGTGACCCTTTATATACATGAACAAAAGTTTAAATCCAATCTAAACATGTAAACCCTAATATATACAGTGTTGGTATCAAGTTAAGTGATTTTATCGAAGCTCATTCTCTTGTGATACCAATTGATTCCTAAGCTAATCTCGTGATTTTTTATTAGTTATTCTATTAAGGACTCCTGCTTTGAATAGAACTAAACTTTTTGGTTCATAGCATGTGCCTAAACTCTTATGCTCAATCAATTTCTCTTGGTCGATCATGACTCCTAGTCACTTGGTCGACTAGCAGACTACTTCCTCAGGTCTCCAAGTTGAACTATTTGCTGCTCTTTCCTTCTTTTATGTTCTAAGATGCAAACTATCGATTTTCATGAACTAGACTTTAAAGGAGTTCTATACCTAACAAGTGTTGTCTTTTAATTTTACTTAGAGTCAATTAATTTTACTTAGGATTATACCTATGATGAGATAACAACTAGCTCTATTAAGTCGAAAGTGGGGTTCTAGATCTTAAACCCTAAAAAGGGATGTCTACATTCTAAGAAGCACCATCGTGTAGAAAAAGTAGGAGTTTAAGAAAGAAAAATGCAAAAATTTAAATGTTCAAGAAAAATAAACGATAGCTAAAAATAAAAACAAATAAAACTTTTAAGGGAAAGATAAATTGCACTACAAAGCTGATTATATAAGGCTAGTCATATCATTCATAGTTGGTGTATGACCTTGTTTATATTGTTGTAGAGTTTGAATCCTAATTATATATGAACTTGTCCTATATAGATATTGGTACCAAATAAAAAGATTTATTAAATCTTAATACAAGTTAAACTCCTCTTCTATTGATATAGGTGAATACTAGGCCAATCCTATAAATTCTAATTAGTTGTTTTGTTAAGGAATTACACTCTAAATAGAACTATAGTTTTGAACATGTTCAAACTCTTTATAGTCGATTGCTTTTTCTTGGTCAATTAGAACTTCTAGTCGCTTAGTCGATTGGTCAAATGCTTCTTCAACACTCTTGAGCATTAAAGGACTTTTATACTTCGATCAATTTTTCTCATTCATGATCCATTCTAGCTCCCTTACCTTGTTTTTTCATGAACATACATTGTTTTTTTATGATTAACACATGTATGTTTATTATAGGTTGTAATAATGCACCCATATTGCTTTATTTCTCAAGGGAAGAAATATTAACCCACCATATTTCAACAAGGAGACAAAAAACTCACCAACATTTTAACATTTTAAAACATAAGATTGTTTTCCACATTGCAATTAACAATAACAACATCCATGCAAAGATCTTTTTTCAATTAGAACTTTATGATTACCTTCATCTTAACACTATTGAACATTGATGAATAAAAAAAAAAGATTCTTTTTTTAAGTAGTACCTTTGCAATCCATATAGAATGAAAGATAGATGACGAATCTTATGATCAACCTTAGAACTGAATTTCTCTAAATTTCCAACTATCATAATAAACAATATTTGTTCTTTTGTATTTTTTAAAAATTTCACTCTTTAAAATTTAGTTATGTTTACAAGCTGTTTGGAACCCTGATTTCATAATCCATTTTTTTTTCAAAATCTTTCTAAAGGTGCAAAAAATAAAAAATTCCAAAAACAAAAACGTGGGCTTATTGTGATCCATGTTGTTTGTTTCTACTTCGTGTGAAGTATATTAAGCATATAAATCTTACTAATTTTATAAACCTTTGAGATACAAAATGCCTCATGATGATTTCTTTTGTTTGACTATTTGGAGTATGTGTGTCAAATTTATTAGGTTTGAAGTGTGTATAAGCTTTTAAGGTTAATCAATACCTTTTATTGTAAAATCCTACTATGCGTCATTAATTAGATTTAACAATTGCTTATTTTACATATACATTTTATTTTTCTTCTATGTGTTTAAATAAGTGCCTTATCTTTTATTTATATGATGTATGCATGTGTTTTATTTCATAAGTGCCTTATCTTCTACGTGTTCTACTTTTGTAAATCTCTTCATTCAACTTTTAGTGTGTTGTATGATGAAGAATGACTTGATGACGATGCATATTATTAGACAATCTTGTTTATTATTATCTATATTTTTTTTGTGCATTTGTTACTTTGGAGGTGCTATGGTTGTACTTTCAAAGCTACTTTATTTTTTTTTCCTCTTTTATATTTGTTAATTAATAAGGTGGCTTATTTGTATATGTCTTGGCCTAATTATTAATTATTTTTTTAACTTGTTATTACTTGAAAGGTGTGTATATATATTATTTTGTTAAAATAAATTCATTGCATGAATTATTTGAATCAGTAAGTTGATTCGACTTGATGCTCTTTTTTGTTACTGATGTTGAGTTTAGAGCATAAAAGCCATTATTTCCTTCATCATGCACATTAGTCTATTTATTAAGCGAGCTAATCAGACTAAATTTAATGTATCCCTTATAGTCTTAACTAGAGTTGTGGTACGTGTTATGCCACGAATCAAATCATTTTTTTTCTAAAACAAATAAAGATGTCCAGAATCTAGATAATGATAAAGTCAATCCATGTTAATTTAACCAACATATGACCTAGGATATAAGATTAAGATAACTTTACATAAAAAAAGACAAAAAAAATCACAATGCTCAAGGCTCGAAAACCTAATATCAAGGATGAAAGTAAAAAAAAAATTCAATTTCAAAAAAAGAAATGTCGAACAAAAAAAACCAAGTTAGTCTGAGTTAACTCTACTAATCCACCAAACATGATGTGAGATCAGAATTAAAAAATTAAATTTTAAAAAAAACTTAGAGAAAAAAACCAAAGATAAATCAGTAAAAGAAATGATGAAAAAACTCTAGACCTACAGATGTTAACTTGACTAACTCACATCCGAGATAACCCTACAAAAAAGAAAGTGAAAAAAAGTCACAAAGCTTAAGGGCCAATAATTTAATGCCAAATGATAAAATTGAAAAACAAATCTATTAAGAAAAACCTAAGTCAACTTAGGTTAACTCGACTAACTTGTGACCTGATATATAAGATAGAGATAACTAATAAAAAATAAAAAGAACTTAAGCGCAAGGCCTAACAACTCAATGTTGAATAGTGAAACTAATAAAAAAAATTAATTCTGAAAAAGGACTTAAATAAAAGAACAAAGTAATACAAGGTTAATCTTTTGAAACCACTGCCCAAGACATGAAAAAATAACAAAGCAAAATTCTCAATTATAAAAAAATTAAAATTAAAATTCAAAACAATGAGGATCAAATCTTGTATAAAAAATAAGTGATAGAAAATAATTAGGGATTAAATTGAAAAAAATAATAAAGAAAAGGATAAAAAATAATTAAAAAATAAAGACCAAAATTGGATAGAAAATTAAATGAAAGAAAATGTTGAAAGAAAAAATTAAAAAAATATAACAAAGGATAAAAAAAATCAAAATCAAAAGAATGAAAACCAAATTGGATACAAAAACTAAATGAAATAAAATGTTGAGGGGTGAAATTGAAAAAAACAATAAACTCCAAAAAGCATGAAAATAAAAACAAATAGAAATCAGAACAATAATGGTCAAATTTGAATACAAATTAAAGGTTTCAATTGAATTTTTCAAGGTTCGACATAGATACTAAGGCCCAAGAAGAGGAGGAGGAAAACAATTAATCATCACTGATTCTGTAAACCCCTTAAACATCAATACATGAGATTAAGTAAAAAGAGAGAAACCATTTGTAAAACAATTATTATTATGAAAGACACGGAGGGGTGGCTTAAATTGTGAAAAAGAATGGAAATGGGGTCAAGGTGTAATTTAGAAAAATTAGGACTTTAAATACCTCATTTCTTCTCTTTTGAAAGCCGACAGAACAAAAAAAAAAGAATGAGGGGGCTCTAACTTGAAGTGTGAAAATATACAAATGAATAAAGAGAGTTTAGGACCTAATATGAGGAAAAAAAGAAAAAAGGACTAGATTTAAAAGTCATGAACAAATAAGGGATGAAAACCAAGAAAACCACATGCAATCCAACATATGAGTGGAAACGAGAAGGGTGAGTGAAGATTTAGACACTAAAAGAAAAAACAAGAGAGGGAAAAGAACAAGAAGGAGCTAGCAGCAGCAAGGGAAGAGAAGAAGAGAAACATATGAGAGGAAATAAGAAGGGTGAGTGAAGATTTAGACACCAAAAGATAAAAAAAAAAAAAAGGAGAAGAAGAAGAAAGAGCTGGCGGTAGCAAGGAAAGAGAAGAAGAGAAACCAAAACATTTGAGGGAGAAGGAGTTTCAAGGAGCAAATTCCAAACATTTTGGGTAAGTTTTATGCAAAAAAATAGTAGCCCTTAGATTAGAGTTCTTTAGAAAGTTTCTAGGTAAGTTAAAGGTGAGTATGGAGTGTGGAAGAGAGGTGGAGAAAGACTTGATAATGTTCTTAACCAAATTAAAGGACAATGAGACTAAGGGAAGGCCATAAAACTCTCAGCCAAACATGAATAAAGATGGGGGGGAATAAGCATGAATGTTGAGAAACAATGTTGAATCCTACAAAAAATTATGATGTGCTGGAAATTGAGACATGTGGACAAATCTTTGTTACACATACTCTTGTGAAGCCTAACTTTTAAATAAATTATATTCCATGTGATTGTTGATGTAAAAAAAATAAAATTCTATAAGTAATAATGAATGAAGAAAAAAAAGAAATGCATGAAAATGATGGTCTATGTGTTGGACAATCAAACTAGAAATCTGGGCTATATTGTTAGTTAACTTGTGACCAGGAATTGACCTAGATAAAGGTATAATCTGGAGTATTTCCCTTCATGAAAGTTGTAGAATTAGGTGTTAAATTTTAAATGAAGCTCGAAACACCTAATTTGGAGTTGTAGAACTCGAGATATTGATAGCAAACCGAAGACAGGTCAAATTGGAAAAATTCTGGACACCATTTACACCACTCCTTGAACTGAAATTTTAGGCTTGTAGCTGAGAGAAATTGGGATAGGTGTCTTCATGAAAGATGTGTGAAATCATGTTAACTTTCACAGAAAATAAGCCTTGTTTTATTTGGAGTTATAGAACTCTAAATATGGATGCAATACCAGGCAAAGATCGAGTTGTGTGTCACAGGACAAACCCGCTTACCATTGTATTTCAACAAAGTTAAGTGTATAAATGGCAAAACTGGGTTAACCCTCTTTATCCCAAAAGTGTGATTTTATCTTAGCTTACTACAAAAATAAACCCCAAAGGGAACCGAGTTTTACAACTCTAGTGGAGGAGGAGAAACATTAAGCAGTATTTTAGTACACTTGCCATGTATTGTTTAAATACAATGAGTTTGAGATTAATAGAGGTGATTCTTACATAAAGAATGAGTATGTAAACTCGTTAAAGAAAATACTGATGGGAAAATATTTGTATGGTGCAGGAGGAACGTCGGGCACGAGGTCTTCTATTGAAGGAGCTCACATGATCGGAGAAGCCGGTAAATGAAATCTCGCCTCAAATAAACTAAGTTAAATTCTGAAACATTGAATTTTTAGAAATTCTTGAAGGTTCAAAAAGTTATGAATGATATATGAATGTAATATGGTTTAAGAGAAAATGAAATTGGGTTGCTTTTATAATGAGTGAAATCCAATGATGTACTTATTTTTAGGAATGCCGAAACCATTGGATTTGGGTTGCTTTCGCAATGCACGAAAGCCAATGTTGGACTTGTTTCCGGGAATGCAAAAACCATTGGATTTGGGTTGCTTTTGCAATGAGCGAAAGCTATTATTGGACTTGTTTCTAGGAATGCGGAAACCATTAGATTTGGGTTGCTTTCGCAATGACCGAAAACTCATGTTGGACTTGTTTCTGAATATATGGAAACCATTGAAATTGACACTTGCTTTCACATTGAATGAAAGTCAAAGTTGAAATCATGCTTCAGAATTGTGAGAATATAAAAAACAAATAATAGAATTGCTTTTGTTGGGTACGAGAACCATCGCTGGAATTGTTTTTCTGAAGTCGAGGAAAGAAATGATGGATTTGGTTTGTTCCTAAAATGAGTAGAAGTGAATGTTGGTATTGTTTTCGTAGTGTTGGAAAATGATGAATTTTGAGTTGCCTTCGATATGGAATTCTGAATTTGTATCTTGTATGACTAGAAAATTGTGCTTTTGTGTATTTTGACGTGTTTTCTGTAGTTGTAACAAAAGACGTGACTATTAGTCATGAGAAAATTCTATAATACCCAATAAGAGAATGGGTACTCTTAATTTCGATATTTGTAGAAGGTAAAACTATTATTATAATCT